>NW_026996713.1:0-17907 GCF_035044405.1 Drosophila montana
TTAACAAAATACATTGTTGCCATACCAATACAGAATAAAGTGCAAAAACTGTAGCAAAAGCAATTTTCGAAGATTTTATTCTGAAATATGGTCCAATGAAGACGTTCATTACGGACATGGGAACAGAATACAAAAACTCAGTTATAGAAGATTTATGTAAATACCTTGGTATCAAAAACATAACTTCAATAGCACACCACCACCAGACTTTGGGAACAGTAGAGCGAAGCCATAGAACATTCAACGAATTCATTCGTTCCTACATATCAGTTGATAAAACTTATTGTGATACTTGGCTACAATATTTTGTTTATTGTTTTAATACAACACCTTCCAGAACGCACAACTACTGCCCATATGAACTAATTTTTAGCAAAAACCCAAACATTAACAAGGCATTTAATAGTGTTAATGAACACATTGAACCTTTATATATGCTAAAGAATCAAAATATAGATTGGAAAAGCATATAAAAGAGCTAGAATAATGCTAGAACAAAACAAGCAAAAGAATAAGCTTATATACGATAGTAAAGTAAAGAATATAGAATTAAACATAGGAGATAACGTACTGTTAAGAAATGAAACAGGGCAAAAGTTAGATCCAGTATATATAGGACCATTTAAGGTAATAGAAATAGAACCTAGCGATAACATAGCTATAAAGAATAATAAGAACCAAAAGCAAACAGTTCATAAGGATAGGTAAAAATTGTTTAATGAGTAAAAAAAAAAAGGAATGGTTGGCCACCATATTAAAAACAAAAACAACAAAAAAATCTATTTTTCTTTAAATATTCATTTATTCATATTTTATATTCGTTATATATTATTATATTACAAAAAAAAAACTATTTAATTATTAAAACTTCAATTTTATTTTCAAAAAAATATAATAACAAAAAAAAAATTTATTTTAATTCAATTTATTTATTAATTATTTATTTAGAATCAAATTAAAAAAAATTTCCCATTTCGATCCGAACATAACCCAGCAGACTTAGCTAGTCGGGGGGTCTCTCCTCGGGACCTATTGGGCAGCACCTTGTGGTGGCATGAGCCGGAATGGTTACATCTACTACAAGACCAATGGCCAGTTCCTGTTACGGTACTTGAGACGGAAATAGAATAACTTGCAGTTAAGTGCAATGTCTCACAGCCACCCTCCTACAACATTCTGGAACGATTCTCCAGATTCGACAAGGCATTGCGAGTTATCGCATATGTCTGTCGCTTTATCCAGCGCTGCAGAAATCCAGCGATCCACCTCCCTGCTGAGCTTCGTAATGAAGAACTTACGAGAGTTCAGGGCCTACTTATCGAGTATACCCAACGCCAAGCTTATTCTAAGGAGTATAGCTGTTTACTTGATAAGAAGCAAATCCTAGGTTCAAGCAGCATTCGCAACTTAAACCCCTTCATTGATCAAAGGGGCATTCTACGATCCTGTGGACATGTGAGAGCGTCAACCTCATTCGAATATGATGAGCGACATCCCATTATTATTCCGGCCAATTGTGATTTTTCACGCCTCCTGGTTCGATTTACCCACCATAAGAGCCAAATACTGGATCCCAAAGATCAGGGTCCTGGTAAAATCTACCATAAACTCCTGCAAGGTCTGTGTAATACACCGTCGACGACTTCAGACCCAACCTTTGGGCGAACTCCCAAGGGCGAGATCAACCTTTTCCCGACCCTTCACACACACTGTTGTAGGTTTTGCCGGACCTTTCGATATCAAAACCTTCATTGGTCGAGCGTGCAAAATCACCAAGAGTTATGTCTGTGTCTTCGTGTGTTTCAGCACGAAAGCAATCCATTTAGAAGCCACCACAGACCTAACAACGGAGAGATTCCTGGCCGCATTTTCGCGATTTATAGCAAGACGTGGCCTTCCCCAGCAGATGTATTCAGACAATGGGGAAACATTTGTGGGAGTCTCATCCGTTCTTTTGGAGAGATTTCTTGCAAGCAACCAAGGAGTTCGGCTTATCCAAGCACAGCCATCAAAACTTGTGTTGGCATTTCAATTCCCCTGGCGCTCCTCACATGGGCGGATTGTGGGAAGCGGGTGTTAAAAGCTTTAAGACCCACTTCTACAAATTCAACTCTTCCTCTAAATATACAATTTTCGACTCTCCTCCCCAAGATTGAAGCCTGTCTTAACTCCAGGCCAATCTCTCCAATGTCGGAAGATCCGACCGATTTATTGGCTCTAAGTCCAGGCCACTTACTAGTTGGCGGCCCTCTTCTGTCAATTAACGAGCCAGTAATCCAAGAAGAGGCTATTTCCATAATTAACCGCTGGCGGCGACTCAAGGCACTCTACCAGCAATTCTGCTTTCGGTGGAAGAACGAGTACTTGAAAGAGCTCCATAAGCGGAACAAATGGCAGTCCCCTACAAGGGACATCCAGGTCGGTGATATGGTGATTATCAAGGAAGAAAATCTAACAATAAATGAGTGGCGCCTTGGCCGAGTCCTTCTCGCTTGCCCAGGCATAGATGACAAGGTCCGCGTAGTGGACGTGCTTACCGCTCGTGGTGTCATCCGAAGGCCAATAGCCAGATTGGTCCTTCTTCCCACTGAGGCGAATAATACCTCCGACTAATCATTTAAAGCAACTAATCCCTCTTTATGAAAAAAAAACTAGCGTAAAAAAAAAAAATTTCCACCAAATAATAACACCTTTCAAACATCTTATTCTCCAGTTCACTCCCCTGTAGAGAACCAGCATGGCACCGTCAACGAATCTACCCAATCGACGCCAAGGAACGGACTCCTTTAGATGCCGGGTGTGCAGAGGCATCCATGCGCTACGAAAGTGCCAGCGCTTCATGAAGCTTACGCCCGAGAAGCGCCTCCGAGCAGTATTAATTAATAAATACTGCGCCAATTGCCTTGCCCATCAGCACTCAGGGCAGTCATGCCGCAGTGGAACTAAGTGCAAAATTTGCAAAAAGGATCACCACACACTACTCCACATGCGTGATCCCCGTGGCTCTCGACCCTCTCGGTCAGCCAACAGGCCCCCAAGAAGAGCTTCTGGCTCCTCGCCTTCCAGCAGCACATCACTTCAAGGACCAAGATCTTCCACTATACGGACGTCGCTTACGTCCCTTCTCCAGCACAAGGTAGTCAGCATCCTGCCCACTGCCATAGTGCTCCTCGACACCGGGAAGAAGGCCCTCGAGACTCGGGCCTTGATCGATCCGTGTTGTCCAGTAAGCCGTATTAATGCAACCTTGGCAAGGGCCTATGGCCTTTCCGTCACTCGCATTGGCGCAGAAGGAGCGTGCTCCAAGACAACGCAGATGTGTCGAGAGGTAATCTTGAAGGCTGACCCCCAACTCAACTGCATAACTCCAGCCAGGGCGGACAACAACTGGTTCCTCCCATCTCCAGTACCATTGGTACTCGGCGTCGATGTCTACCCAGACGTTATCCTACCGGGCATCCTCCCGAGCCAAGGCGGTCTGCTCATAGCTCAAAATTCCAAGTTTGGGTGGATACTCTCTGGCACATACACGCAATAGGGATCCTTGCAATCTAAATATTGGCAGGTGGGGGGGAGGGGGGGGGGGGGGAGGAGAATGTTGATGCCAGTTCAATGGTAGTCCGAACGTTGCATTGACTGAGCTTCACTCAATGAGAGAGTCCCTCAGTGAGAGAGACTCACTCAATGTTAGAAACTCACTCTCAAATAGGTTAAAAAGTACGCTCAGAACTCTCCCCACGATCTCCACTCCACTTCAACAGTTTTGACACGAGAAAATGCAAATCTCTTCTAATGTTAAGTTCATTATATGCAGCCGCAAGTGAAATAAAAACTACTACAATTTATAGAAAAAATCCTTGTTTTATTTGAAGACGACTATTTTTACTTATCCGACTCCTCCACCACTCCTCCACAAACACATTAAAAGGTGAAATATTTTTGAATTTGCTATCCCTTGCATTGTTCTTCTTCTTTTATTTTCTTAAAACGTTGTCCCGTATAATTCTTGTGTGCTGTTTTCAATTATTTATGCATGGCGAAGATTTGTCCTCTTCAGGGTCACTGTAAACCTACATCGGAGTTTTATTACGCGATGCAGGATATACACACGCACATATAAACGTTTTTCACAAAAGGCGAAAACGGTTGTTGGACAACTTGTACTTTTTTTTTGCTTTCGCGGTCACTTCGCGAAACCTTTTCTTTGTCTTTTTGTCGCGTCCACATGTCCAACACTTACGCTCGCCGGCTGTTGATCAGCTTCGGCGTCTTACGGCCCTTTTCGCGCTTTTCGTAATTTTCGACGTGCGGCGAAAACTATCTACTTAAGACTATTCGCTCCTCCCGTTTAAAATTTTTGGTCAGAGTTGTCTATGATTATATTTAATTCGTAATCGGTCTCTCTTCACTTAAATCCTCTTCTCTTATACTCTTAAATGATTGGTTTTAAGTTATTTTAGACTTCAATATGTTCAACTTTTTTTTTTTCCTAATTCTTATTATGTTGATAAATATATTTAAATTAAGATTGATGGTGTGAACTATTGTTTTTTATTGATTTTGATTGGTTAAGGGGGCCTGTTGGTTTTCCGACGTGCTTTCGGCTTGTCGTACATTACCATTTTGTCTGTAATTGGTTAAGATTTTCTGGTGGTTATTGTAGTTGTTGGAATATTGGGTGTTGAAATAATAAGATAATAAGTTGGTTTTACAACACTGTGTTGTAAATAATAATTAAACAACACTGAAATACACACAAACACTCATTCATACAAAAGTTACAGTGTACTTGGTCACGAGGATCGGCGTTCTAACGCATCCTGCTGCTCTACGCCCTACGACCATGCCTTCCCCTTTTTCAGGAGACCGGTCATCGACTGCACCACCGACGCAAAATTGGGCATGAAGCGTAGCTACCATTAGGCCATGCTCATGCAATGCCGTAGCTCCTTGCAATTCGATGGGGCCGTCAGCCTTTGAATAGCGAGCACCTTTGAGGGATCCGTGCAGATTCCTTCGCCACTCACCACATGCCCCAAATAAACCAGCTCCCTCCGGAAGAACCGGCATTTCTCCTTGTTAAGCCTCATGTTCGTTTCCCTTAGTAATCGGAACACCTCTTTCTTTTTATACAAAAGTTACAGTGCCCAAGTAGGCTTTTGTTATTTAATACTTTAGTCTTGCTAATGAAATGCTTAAAGCGCTTAGCCTCATTCGTTGTGCAGCATCTGATTAAAGAAGTTGACGCGCTTAATACTCCAACTAATAAATATCAAAACGAACATAAAAATAAAACTAATTGTTATTATATAATTGTGATCGATTGTAAGGCAATATTCCAATAGGTTATGGGCCCAGACATCGCATAACAAAATAATAGAAAATCGTGCACAATTAAACAAATAAAAAATAAAATAAAGCAAAACATTGTAAAAAAATATTTGGCTAGTGAAAGAAAATAAAACGAGAAAGAAGTGCTATCTTCGGCACACCTAAGATTTTATACCCTTGCAGACCCAACCTTATCAAAATGCTCATAGTGCTTTGCTCGTATCTAAGAAGCACAGGGAAAATAGTTAATGCCGAGTATGGTTAAGATATCTTGAAAAACAAAACAGGTTTCCATACAACAACTTAATTTTCGACAGATCGTTCCTATGGCAGCTATATGATATAGTAGCCCGATGTGAATAAGATTTTGAATAAGTGAAGGGAGCATAGTAAAACTAATAAATGCCGAGTTTGGTCAAGATATCTTGGAAAACAAAAAAAATTCCATACAACAGCATAATTTTCGACCGATCGTTCCTACGGCAGCTATATGATATAGTAGCCCGATCTTAATAGGATTTTGCATATATACGGGGAGCGTAGTAAAACTAATAAATACCGAATTTGGTCATGATATCTTGAAAAACATAAAAATTTTCCATACAAAAACTTAATTTTCGACCGATCTTTCCTATGGGAGCTATATGATATAGTTGTCCGATCTTAATAGGATTTTGCATATATATGGGGAGCGTAGTAAAACTAATAAATACCGAGTTTGGTCAAAATATCTTGAAAAACATAAAAATTTTCCATACAAAAACTTAATTTTCGACCGATCGTGCCTATGGCAGCTATATGATATAGTAGCCCGATCTTAATAGGATTTTGCATATATACGGGGAGCGTAGTAAAACTAATAAATACCGAATTTGGTCATGATATCTTGAAAAACATAAAAATTTTCCATACAAAAAGTTAATTTTCGACCGATCGTGCCTATGGCAGCTATATGATATAGTTGTCCGATCTTAATAGGATTTTGCATATATATGGGGAGCGTAGTAAAACTAATAAATACCGAGTTTGGTCAAGATATACCGAGTTTGGTATAGATATAGTATACCATACTAAAACTTAATTTTCGACCGATCGTGCCTATGGCAGCTATATGATATAGTTTTCCGATCTTAATAGGATTTTGCATATATATAGGGAGCGTAGTAAAACTAATAAATACCGAGTTTAGTCAAGATAACTTTATAAACAAAAATGTTTTTCATACAAGAACCTACTTTTCGACCGATCGTATATGATATAGTGGTCCGATCCAGCTGGTTTTGACATATGAACTGCGTTCAACAGAAAGAGGGAATTCTGCAAAGTTTCATAAAGATAGCTTTAAAACTGAGAGACTAGTTCGCATAGAAACAGACAGACGGACATGGCTATATCAACTCGGCTGAATATATATACTTTATAGGGTCGGAGATGTCTCCTTCCATGCGTTACACATTTCACGACAAAATTATAATACATTCTGCAAGGGTATAAAAATGTTTTTCATACAAGAACCTACTTTTCGACCGATCGTTCCTATGGTATCTATATGATATAGTGGTCCGATCCAGCTAGTTTTGACATATAAACTGCGTGCAACAGAAAGAGGGAATTCTGCAAAGTTTCATAAAAATAGCTTTAAAACTGAGAGACTAGTTCGCATAGAAACAGACAGACGGACAGACGGACATGGCTATATCAACTCGGCTGTTGATACTGATCAAGAATATATATACTTTATGGGGTCGGAGATGTCTCCTTCTATGCGTTACACATTTCACGACAAAATTATAATACCTTCTGCGAGGGTATAAAATGTGAACGCTTAAAAACGTTTTAGACAAAGCAACAATGAGGCGGAGACGTTGAAAACTTTTTTATATATTTTTTTGTGATAACCTGTGCAAAACCAAAGGGAAGAACCCAGACTTTCAAGTGGTTAACGCCGATAACTAATTATTAATTGAGGTCAAGTGACTAAAGTGCATGAACATAGGACCACGGGCAAAGAGTGGACGGGTGCAGCAAAAGGTACCGTAGAGCGAGGCCGGTACGCAGCGTCACTTTTTTTTAGGGTGGTCAGCTAAATTTTGTTTTGTGGATCGGTGAAAACGAAAAAAATAGAAATGAATATAAAATTGAAATAACTAAAACGATATATATAAAAATAAATTAAAATTTATATGACTAAAATCAAAATAAAATAATTATAAATAAAATAACTTAAAAGAAAATAAATAAAATTAAAAATCAAAGTAAAATAATTGTAATAAAATTACCAAAAAGAAAAAAAATAAAATTGAAATCAGAACAAAATAATAAATGACTCAAAATAAAATAATTAAAATTAAAATCAAAATAAAACAATTATAAATAAAATAAATATAAAAGAAATTACTAAAAATAAAATAATTAAATTAAAACCAAAATAAAGTAATTAAAACAAGGCGAGTGATAAGGACACACCAGTCACAACAAATAAAAGGACAACCCAAAACACGACAACGAATCGAGGATATCACAAAGGAGACACGAGAAACAAAAAGAAATAAGAGGTTACGTGCGAAAGGATGAATACGGGTGATTGTCAGAATCCACGGTGTACGGTGGATCCACTTGCGACGAAAAGAGGAGCTGGAGGCGATTACTCGCGAGTTCAGGCTGAGCGAGCTAGGGCGGGTTGAAGACTTGCGTCGTCGTTTGGCAAGCTTCGTTTCCGGGGGTTCACATTCCGCCATTCTGGAGCATAAGTCCCAGCCCGAACCTGACTCAATTGAATGTTACAGACGCTCGAAGTTGGAGTCAGACTCTGGCCCACGTTCGAACACCCCCGGCTTACTCGAGGTTCCGGTGATTCCGAGCTAAAAGGACCGCGATTCGAGCGATAGGATGAAGGAATCGGGGACGCCTCGTGTTACTGAGGGCGCCCCATAAACCATTAACACCGATAGGTTGGCTAGGGCGATGAACGAGGTCATGATCGGCGAAGCCGCTCGCTGGTTCATGACAAGTGGGCGAAGAGATGTAGCTTGGAAGGATTCTTAAATTTGTTTGTGCCCCGCGGTACTTTGAATTGTTGGAAGACGAAATCCGGGTTCGTCGTCAACGAGAATTAGACAATATGTGGTGGAGTAGGCGGGAGGAGTAGGAGTAGGAGTACGAGTAGGTACCAAGGGAAGAGGCCGCCAACAGGATGATTGGCCAAGAAACCGGAGGAACAGCTAGGCGACGCCCGATATGCTTTCGATGCGGGCATGAGGGGCATTTTAGGAGGGAATGTTCCAACCCTCAGGTGGTTTTTTGTGGGCGATGCGGAACAGAGGGGTGAGCAGCCAGCAATGCTGTAGACGACCGGCTCAGGGAAACGGGCAGAGGCACCATCCGGACCGGGAGCGGATGGGCAGCGATGTCCACGGAGCCCGGAAGCAGTAGTAGTCGTGTCGTCGCAACGATCAAAATCGGCAAGGAGGAGTACGCGGCGACAATCGACACCGGTGCCACTCGATCTTTCAGCAGTGGTGCCTGCGGAGAATGGCGAAGGATGTGGAGGTTCAAGCTTCCATACGGCTAGCGGACGGATCAGGGTTAGATGTCGTACGGATGCTGCACGCGGAAGTCAGCTTTGCGGGGCGCTCGATCGGCGTGCCTCTACTAATCATGACGTCGATGCTAGACCAAGTGATCCTAGGTATGGACTTTTTCCGTGCGATAGGCACGACGATACGTTGTGGGGCGTGTGGAAACGGGACCGTAAGGAGGACTTGACAAGGGTTAGGGTAAAAGGGCAGGCGTCGACGGAGGTCAGCAGAGGCGGGGATTCGAGGCCTAAGCGTGGAACAACACCTAAAAGCGTGAAGCTGGGAAGGGTGGCTGGATCCAACGGGTAGGAGGATCGACCGCGCACCTCAGAAGGAGTCGCGCTAGCAGGTGAGCTAGTCGCAGGGGAAAAACCGGCCGCGGAAGTTAGTCACGAGGCTAGTAGTGGTGAAGGATCTGAGGAGGGGAGTGCCAACAACGAAGACGTCTGGAGCTGGCGCATTTCGAGGGGCTAAAGGGCGTGTCCAACATAGCAAGCCATATTATTGTGATGATGGACAACGAGCCCATCAATCAGAGGTACTACCGGAAGGCACCCGGCGAGGCAGCGAGTCATCAACGAACAGGTAGAGGAATTGCTTCGGACGGGAGCCATCAAGCCGTCCCAAAGCCCGTACAGTGCGCCAATTGTACTGGTAAAAAAGAAGACCGGAGAATGGCGAATTTGTATGGATTACGGTCCCAGGACGGGGACTATACCAGTGGAAGGTGATGCCCTTCGGTCTGCACTCGGCGTGCGCCACGTTCCAGAGGGAACTCCACGCTTTCGCCTATCCTGACGAAATCATCGTCATAGGCGCGACCAAGGAGCAGCACGTGGCCAATCTGAAAGAGGAGTTCCGACGAATAAGGGAAGCGGACATGAGGCTAAACAGGGAGAAATGCCGGTTCTTCCGGAAGCAGCTGGTTTATTTGGGGCATGTGGTGAGTGGCGAAGGAATCTGCACGGATCCCTCAAAGGTGCTCGCTATTCAAAGGCTGACGGCCCAATCGAATTGCAAGGAGCTACGGCAATGCATGGGGATGGTCTAATGGTAGCTACGCTTCGTGCCCAGTTTTGCGTCGGTGGTGCAGTCGATGACCGCTTTCCTGAAAAATGGGAAGGCATGGTCGTAGGGCGTAGAGCAGCAGGATGCGTTGAAACGCCGATCCTCGTGACCAAGTACACTGTAACTTTCGTATGAATGAGTGTTTGTGTGTATTTCAGTGTTATTAAATTATTATTTACAACACAGTGTTGTGACACCAAATTTCAATTATTATTTCAACACTCGTTATTCCAACACAAAGTATATACATATGTATCAACATATGCAAAATTGTTTATTGAAAAGTATTTCTTCTATTTCATTTGTTTGTTTTTAACATTTTTGCAATTTTATCCAATTCTGTCTAAGTTGTCGGCTCTGCTCATATAGTTTTTCAATGATGTTATTATGTTTTACATACAAATGCAAAATAAATTGAGTGACATTGACTATTGTCAAGACAGGGAGTAAGATCCACAATGATTGACTATCATCTGATCTATTATTTGGGCATTGGTGACCACATTGGCCGTATTGTCTTTGGTCTGACTATCCTCAGAGCCGAACCAACCCATTTTCGAATTTTAATTAAAATTTTTATTTCATTTAAATGTTTTAAAAATGTTTTTGTACCAATATACAATCGCACAAGGAAAATATATTAAGAAAAAAAACAATGTTAGCTTACATATGACCGATTTACAATATTTTGCTCTATACAATTCAATATCAGTCATATGGTGTTAGTATAAAAGCCTAACAGTGTTTAGTGTTTTTCAGGCAGCGCTTTTACGCATTAGCTTGAGCTAGAAGTTTTGTTTATATTTAATGTCAATTTAGGCATTGGCATCATTGCAGCCCTTATTCCGTTGCTTCGCACCAGTACGAAGTTGTTTCTCGATCTTCTTGAGATTACTCATGTGCTTATCTTTTTCCTGGGGCGTTGTCGCTATTTTGATGAAGTCCTTTATAAGTCTTCTCTGTTGTTGAAGTTTGATCCTTTGTCCACTTTGTTTTGTCATCTTCTTCTGTTGCTTCTCTTGACGCGCCTTCTACTCAGCTATTGTGAGTGGGCGTGGTCAAGGCTGGGTGCATCCCTTTGCTCAATAGGAGCAGCCTCTTCCAGACCAACGTTGCTCATCTATTGTTACTTTTAGTTTTCACTTAAAGCGCTGGTGCAGGGGGCGGACTGCCTCTCACACTTTCAGAAACTTTCTAGGCCAACGTTGCTTCTCTATTATTGCATTTAGTTTTCACCTCATCATTATATTTGTAATACACTGATTACAGGGTACTGTACGGGACCTTTGGTAATTATTAGCATTTATTCTTGAGTTACAGAATATATATATATGTCGGGGAATAGATGATCTGCTTGAAATAAGCGCCTTATCGATAATTACTTTGGTTGATTATAGATGGTGTTGCATAGGTCTGCATTTAGACAGTGTTGTTTAAGTATTATCGAGTGAGATAATATTGGCAACGCTATTTATCGAGAACGGGACGGTTAGAAAAAACACGTGCGAACGAAGGAACTCTCAGAAACTCGCTGCACTCGAAATTACTAAACTAATATGGAAAATATTAATAAGTAAGACAGCTCATCTCCAATATCAGAATTGGGATCCAGTCCTCGTCAATTAACCATGGAGGATCAACTGCGTGTGCTAATGGAACAACAAAACCAAAATTTCCTGGCGTTGGCAAATACAGAGAGGGCAGCAGCCGCATTTTTACATTTGCTTAATAGCCGCCCGAGCAACGGTGCAGGTCTCTCGGTATATGCAAGCCGTTTAGTGACGTCACTCGTGACAAAATGGCGAGACATGAACACTGAGAATATTGCTGTACCAGTTGTTTTGGGACATTTGGCCAACTTTGATCGTCGTGTGCTGAGAATCGCATACACAGTGAGTTCCAAGTGTTTGCGCTTGACAAGAGGCCACAACATTTTGGAAGTGAGAATTCGGATGCAAAGCGTTTTAAGATGCTTCCTATCAGGTGTCATCTTTGCGGTAACATGGGGCACAAGAAGGCCGATTGCAGGAGTCGAAAGCATTCTGAGGGTACATCGCAGGGACAGGATCGCCGAGCTCCTCAACCTCTTCAATAGTATGGAAAGAGCAACATCACTTGCTATCGTTGTCAGCAGCAGGGTCATATAGCGTCGCAAGCCCGAAAGCTGGTGGTACAACTGGATCGCGTACAGTAAAGAGAGCGGAATAATGTATCGTAGATGAGCCAAAATCAAGTATATGTGAGAATATTCCGATTATGTTTGATTAAGGAGCAGAATGTTCGCTAGTTAAAGAATATTTTGTATGTAAATTAAAGGGTAAAAGATCAAGTAATGTTGTAACTTGTAACACAACTTCACTTGCTATCGTTGTCAGCAGCAGGGTCATATAGCGTCGCAATGCCCGAAAGCTGGTGGTACAACTGGATTGCGTACAGTAAAGAGAGCGGAATTATGTATCGTAGATGAGCCAAAATCAAGTATGCTGGTGCGAGGTGAGAATATTCCGATTATGTTTGATTCAGGAGCAGAATGTTCGCTAGTTAAAGAATGTTTTGTAAGTAAATTAAAGGGTAAAAGATCAAGTAATGTTGTAACACTAAAAGGTAAATGTTCATAGTACGATCCAAATTGATTGCGATTATATGATTGATGGAAATAGTTTAAATGTAATATTTCATGTAATACCAGACGAATGTATGCGAAACAATATTGTGTTAGGTCGTGAAGTTTTAGCTCAAGGATACTCAGCTTTAGTATCCTGTGAGGGAGTAGAGATAGTAAAAGATAAAAAAGTAAACGTATGTACTACTTTATCAAACAATTCATTTGATAAGATAGAAACTGATGTATTTACAAAGACAACGACAAATTAATAACATTGTTAAAATCTTACACTGATTCGTTTATAATGAGAACTCTTCAGACCCGTGTCAGTACAGGTGAAATGAGTATTCGGCTGGCTGATGAAAACAAAACTGTACAAAGAAGACCATATAGATAAGGCGCAAGTGAAAGAGAGCTAAAAGACAAGAGTTGTTAGAGTGCAAGGTTATCAGACCCAGTTGCTCTCCGTTTGCTAGTCCTGCGTTGCTGGTCAAGAAAAAGGGAGTTGAATTCAAACACAGTCACAGATAAATTCCCTTTACCATTAATAGCTGACCAGATAGCCAGGTTACGAGGAGCGAAATTCTTTACCTGTTTAGACATGGCAAGTGGTTACTATTGAACATACTGCGTTGGTTACCCCGGACGGGCAATACGAGTTTATTTCAATGCCGTTTGGACTTAAAAATGCTCAGTCAGTTTCCCAACGAGCAATATTGAAAGCATTAGGAGCTGTTGCCATTTCATATGTTATTGTCTACATGGATGACATTATGACTGTAGCTTCAACTAAAGAATTGGCTCCAGAGAGGTTACAAATTGTTTTGCATATTCTTACAAAGGCTGGATTCTCATTTAATGTAGAAGAGTGCTTCTTTCCACCTCCTAAATCGGTTATAACGTTGCATCAATTTATAGGATTGGCATCGTATTTCCGTCAATTTGTTTTTGGTTTTTCACAAGTGATGAATCCTCTATATTCACTTACGTCAGAGAAAAGTAATTTTGAGTGGAAAGACGAACATGAAGAGATTCGTAGAAAAATAATTCACATACTTACCAACAAACCAGTGTTGGTTATTTTCGATCCTCAGTAACCAATTAAGCTACACACGGATGCAAGTGCTCTTGGAGAGAGCTATACTTCTACACAGATTCGAAAATAAGCCACACGTGATAAAATATTATAGCAAGACGACATCCCCAACCGAAGCCAAATACACCTCATATGAACTTGAAACTCTTGCCGTGGTTAAGGCAGTTAAGTATTTTAGGCATTATTTACAAGGCAGAAAGTTTATAATCTTCACTGACTGTAATTCGTTAAAGTCATCCCGAACAAAAATAGAGTTGGTGCCAAGGGTTCACCGCTGGTGGGAATATCTTCAAACCTTTGACTTTGATATACAATATCGTTAAGGCAAGCGGATGGCTCACGTCGAAATCTCTAGAAATCCTCTACCTCACAATAAGTTCACCGAAAAGTCAAAGATTGTCGAAAAGCGAATTGAATTAGCTGAGCTTTCAGAAAATTGGATTCGGGCAGAGCAACAAAGAGATGAAGATATTGCTGAGATAATACATAAATTAAATAATTTAAGAACAGGTGGTAAGACTGAGAGTTGTACCCCGGCCAGTAGCTTCTTTACAAGTGGCGCCCGAGCAGGGACCTAGAGGCGTTTAGGGGGCGTGGCATGTCGGCGGATTAAAGCCCGCAAGCGTGCCCAAATTGAAATTTAAAAAAAAAAATGTATACAGGGTATTTTTAGTCGGGCATACCCTAGAGTGTAGGTACCCTAGCGGAGGATAAGAGAATAATAACATCATATATGAAGTATACAACTAGGGTATTAGGTAGTCCAGTATACCCTAGAAAACATTTTTATACCCTGTGGTAGGCAAAGGCAGAAAAATTGACACCTGCAACATTTTAGCGACGAAAATGCGTGCATAAATCTAACGGTCGGTCGTAAAAATACAGCGCGCGCGCGCCAGACGCGCGACGCCGAGACCACGCTTGCAGTCGACGTCGGCGTCGAAGGTCCGTTAAGGCGTCGCGACAGCTACTGTACAGTGGGACGAATTCAACTTACGCGCGGTGAAAAGTCGAATTCGTCAGTACAATTGGCGAAGGAAGTGAGGACGGATGCGTTTAACAGTGAACAGGAACCAAGTGAACAATATAACAAACAAGCAATGAACAAATCAAATAAAGGCGGTTTAAAAGTGAAAAGAACCTAAAAAGGATTATTTATTATTTTGTTTTATTTTTATTTTTTTGTGAAGTGGCCAAAGATAATAAAATAAGTAAATAAGTGAAAATAAAAATGAACACGTAACTTATTGAAAATAAAGTTAAATAAATAAAAATACAAATAAATAAATGAAAATAAATTTAAATAAATAAAGATAAAAATAAGTAAATGAAAATAGAAACAAATAAAAATCAATAAAGGAAATAAATAAACAATAATTAACAGAGGAAAACAGAGAGGCAAAGACCAAAGTAAGAAATGACCCAAACTTAAAAAAAAAAATAAAAATAATAATATTAAGTGCATTTGGTTGGTTTTTTTTTATTGTTTGTTCTGTGGAAGTGGTCAAAATAATATAAAGGGAGAACGGATTAAGAAAAAAACGAGAAAGAAGTGCTAACTTCGGCACACCGAAGATTTAATACCCTTGCAGACCCAACCTTTTCAAAATGCTCATAGTGTTTTGCATATATATGGGGAGCGTAGTAAAACTAATAAATACCGAGTTTGGTCAAGATATCTTGAAAAACATAAAAATTTTCCATACAAAAACTTAATTTTCGACCGATCGTTCCTATGGCAGCTATATGATATAGTAGCCCGATCTGAATAAGATTTTGAATAAGTGGAGGGAGCATAGTAAAACTAATAAGTACCGAGGTTGGTCAAGATATCTTGAATAATATAAAAATTTTCCATAAAAAAACTTAATTTTCGACCGATCTTTCCTATGGGAGCTATATGCTATAGTTGTCCGATCTTAATAGGATTTTGCATATATATGGGGAGCGTAGTAAAACTAATAAATACCGAGTTTAGTCAAGATAACTTTATAAACAAAAATGTTTTTCATACAAACCTACTTTTCGACCCATCGTTCCTATGACAGCTATATGATATAGTGGTCCGATCCAGCTGGTTTTGACATATAAAGTGCGTGCAACAGAAAGAGGAAATTCTGGAAAGTTTCATAAAGATAGCTTTAAAACTGAGAGACTAGATCGCATAGAAACAGACAGACGGACAGACGGACATGGCTATATCAACTCGGCTGTTGATACTGATCAAGAATATATATACTTTATGGGGTCGGAGATGTCTCCTTCTATGCGTTTCACATTTCTCGACAAAATTATAATACCCTCTGCAAGGGTATAAAAAGTGAGTTGAAGTAATAAGAAACAAACAAAAGTGGAAGAACAAGATCGGCATATAAGTGACAAAGACACCAATTTAACAGAGAATAAATAAAGAGACCGATGGAACCCCTGAAGCAGGAAGAGCGGGGAACAGCGACGCCGACTACCGAGAAAGGTAGATAATATAAAATGGAGGCAGGTGAGTGCCAAAACCCGGGGGTAGGCGTACGTTGGATTCACCAGCGACCCAAAGAGGAGCTAGTGGCGATCGCCCAGGAGTTTGGGCTGGAAAAGGAGGGGCGCGTGGAGGAGCTGCGTAAGCGGCTGTCCACCTACGTGCAGGATGGCGGTCATTCAGCTGACATTTGGGCTCGGCTTACCGAGCTGGAATCTCAGTACGCTAAAACTCTTGAGCCGCCATCCTGGGGCGTCCCACCCGACTTTGGCGGGCGGCCACGTTAAAATGGAGGAGCTCCCAGTTGTACGGGCGTTTGCAGGCGCCCACCCCAAGCTTATCCGTCTCGGGTGCGGAGGAGGCTCCTGCTCTCGGTAAAAACGAAGACCGCCGAGCAACCGCGGCCAACGCGGAGGTAGGGCGGTCCCCTGCCGAACCGGGTAGTGGTCCCTACGACACTAGACCGTAGCCTCAATCGGAGGCGAGGCCACTTCCCAATGTTCCGGAGCAAGTTCGGAAGTGGGGTATGAGGTATGATGGCCGCTCCGACCCCCTTGGGTTCTTAGAGGAACTCGAGGAGCGCGCCATCACCTATGGCATTGCCCTCGACCGAATGCCCAGGACAATGAGCGAAGTGTTCTGCGACAGGGCATGCTCGTTTGTTTTTGAGCAGTGGGCTAAGGGATGTGCCGTGGTCTGTGTTTAGGAGGGGTTTCCTAGAGTTTTTCCTACCTCCACGTTACTTTGAGAGGCTGGAGGACGAAATCCGGTCCGGTAATATAGTTGAGGGCTCTTATGCATCACGTATACGAAAACGCCGCTCCGGAATACAGGCTTTTCGTGCGACGGCAGGATTCCTCTACCCTAGCCCAGCTAACTCAGCTGGCTGTGGAATACGAGACCGTCGTGAGGCAGAGGGCGGAATACTCCGGAAGCCAATCCATGAGCCAGGGGGTCTTGTTTTCGAATAGTGCAGAATGGGCGAGGGCGGCACAGTCCCCGGGGGGACATCTCAACCCGTTCCGGTCTACTCCCAGCGGATCCGGAACGACCGTTGTGGACAACAGGGTCCCCGCCCCACCCGCCATAGTTCATGCAGAGGTGGCCCATCAGATGATGAGCCAAGAGAACAGGAATGGGTATGATCCGCGACGAGCATGTCGTAGGTGCGGGCAAGAGAGGCACTTTGCTAGGGAATGTCCCAATGCCCTCGTCTTATTTTGTTGGGTAAGTGGAGGCCGGGGCAGAAGTAGTCAGCCGGGAAACGGGCAACGGCGTCGCCCGGGCCAGGTTCGGGTCGGCGCCGATACATGCGGGACGCAGAAGTAGGACACCCACTGAAGGTGGACGGTGGCCGGATCGTCGCTACGGTGGAGATTGGCGGGCGAACGATGCCTGCTACCATCGATACAGGGGCCACTCGCAGCTTCATGAGTGAAGATTGCGTATGCAAGTGGGCGATTCGGGGGAGAGTGGAGGACATACCGGCGCGCATTCGTCTGGCAGATGGGTCCACCCTAAAGGTAGGGAAGGCCTTGAGATTAGACGTCAGCCCAGCGGAAAGACGATCAGGATGGTGATGCTCATCATGCCCTCAATGTTAGACCACGACATCCTAGGTATGGATTTCCTGAGTGCAATGGGAACTACCATACGCTGCGGCCAGGCGGAATTGATCCTAGAGACAGTGACGACTCCGGTCGCGGGGCCAGGGACGAGTGAGTAGCCGAAGGAAGGCTTCCCTGGTCATGAGAGG
>NW_026996714.1:0-2205 GCF_035044405.1 Drosophila montana
GGGTCGTCGAGTAGCCCACGAGTAGCCGGGGTGAGAGCGACACCCGTCGCCTAACGAAACCATTGTACTAGATTAGGTTAGATTAACAATAACAGCGAAAATAAGAATAGGCTTAGTAAAATGTGAGCCGCACTGAGAGGATAGGGCATTAACAAATAAGTAACGAATAAGTTAACAAATAAGTTGAATTTACAGATGGAACCCGAAATCATCACAATCTTATCGGACGAAGACGCCAGCAGCGGAGACACTGAGCCTTTTCCCGGGCCTGGTGCCGGAGGCCGCCCGCGTGACTCCCGTCAGTGGCGCGAATACTACGGTGGAGGGCGGCAAGAGGAGCCGCCTCACCAGTGCCGTCATACCTTGTACTCTCGGCGGACCAACATCATGGAGAGACTGGACGGGATGGTCATGCTGATGGCCGTCGAGGGCACGACCATGTTCGTGGAGGCGCCATTTGCGTGAAATTCACCACCGTATGCGGAAGAGCCCCCGTCCCCGCCTCTTGCATCCCACTCGCCACGGTCATCTGGAACTACAACCGCAACCGTGAGGTGGACGAGGAGGAGTTCCTACCGCTCGAGACGGGTGAGCACGCACCACCAGTGCAGGAAGCCGGAACGGTAGAGGCGGCAGGAAAGGAAATTTCCCCGCCGGCCGAAGATACGGAGCTGTCACCGACGGAGGCGGCGAACGAAATCCTAGCAGATAGCTTGGAAGCGGACCTGTTCAGTCGCAGCCCGGAACCCCTAGCGGGAAATGACCCTGCGGCCCCGAAGCCCACGACGGTTTATGAGCCGCTAACAGGGGACGAGGTGTCCGCTTCGCCACCCACCGTCGAGGCCACGGCCCGCTAGTGTAGTTGGTGCGAGGCCATGGCCCGCAAGTGTAGTTGGTACGAGGCAACGGCCCGATAGTGCAATTGGTGCGAGGCCACTGCCCGAAGGAATAGCTGTTCTTTTAAGGCACATAAACTCTACACCTCCCCTTTTGGAGGAATAACGTAATTTTATGAAATTATTTAAAAGTTTTAATAGATGTGTATTTATTTAAAATAAAAAGTTTGGTTATTTTTTTTATTTTGTGTAATTAGAATATATTTGCATGTTATATATGTATATATTTTTGTTGTATGTTTTATTAATTTTTTTTTATATATATTTTGTATTGTAAAATGTAAAAATGTTATTCAGTTTAATAATAATAAGAATAATAAGAACAATAATAAGAATTGCAGATGTCAAAAATAATAATATGAATAATAATATGAATATTCTTATGCATGACCACACTAATATGATTATGAAGTTAAAATTTTGAACCTGTAGTGTGTATATGCCTAAAAGTAACACCCAGTATTCATATATATAAAGTATGTGGCACTTTGTTGCATACAATAACAAATATAAATTAAACAAACCCAGAGCCACTCTATGTATTGGCTCTGGCTCATATTACGCAGCGCGAGTCACTAGCCCCGCACGCTGACCATTTATGTTTACGCTGCATATCCCACGCTCCGTCTGAGCGCATTGCATGAGCAACATATATGCTCACTAACACAGGCATATGCAAGCTACTCACTCTCCCTCTCTTTGTAGCTGTTAACCATTAACAGCATAAGAACATATATGTATCCATAGGCTAAGCACATAACATTGATTTTGAATAAATTCATTCCTTTACTACAACCTAACCAGCACTGACGTGCAGAAATATAAATGGTAATAATAATATTACATGGCGACCGTGACAAGTGTCACGCAACGTGGGAAAAATAAATAAAACCTAACAGCACTGACGTGCAGAAATATAAATGGTAATAATAATATTACATGGCGACCGTGACAAGTGTCACGCAACGTGGGAAAAACGACAACAACAACTGTGGCAGGTGCAGCAGCACGACAACAACTACAAAAACAGCGGCGGAAAATAGCAATATCATAAATTTCTGAGTGAGTATGGTGTGGCTTTTGTGCATATTATGTCCATACGCATCACTCTTGATGAGTACAGGGCGCGCCAACTTCTAGCCAGAGAAACGGCTAACAAAGAAGTTGAAATAAAACAAAAGAAACCAAGAAATCGTGGTGGCTTACGGCTGCGCATTAAGAAGCGCAAAGCCGAAATTGTTAAAGTGTTATATAATAACACAAAGCCCCCGACTTGGGAAAACGCCAAGAAACTAGCCGATGAGCTAGA
>NW_026996715.1:0-2589 GCF_035044405.1 Drosophila montana
TCGATTTCGATTCGAATGGCAAAGTGGAAACATACAAAAATATAAAAGTTTCTCAGAATCAGTTTATCGAAAACCGATCTTGATACTTTACAACCCTGATGTTTGTTTACCTTTTGCACTTGCCAATTAATTGGTAAAAATAAATATATAAATTGATCTTGAAGCTGCTGTGGAGGAAAAATAGCAAACGATACACATATAATATGATGTGCGTGTGTGTGTATACATGCAGGTGAATTTGCACAGTGTGGTTTTAATTAACTAAATACCAATCAGAATTGTGTGTTTTTATATATTTAGGTATGTGATTATTTGGTGAAGGTTAGAATGGAGAAGCGCATACACTTGTTGTTCAACGGAGCGAAAGCCTATGTGTGCAGATATGTCTTGATGTACTTGCGTACATCAATATGGCGATCGGTTAAATTTTTGGGTATGCACTTGTACATATATGTATATACATATGTACAGACACCAATATGGCGACCTTATCGGAGTCACTTTCTGTTTTATTTCTTTTAATATTTGTCACTTTTTAGATGCCCTTATGGCCACGAACAATATTTTATTTGCGGTTTTTTTTTTGAATTTTTTAAATACAATTGCCCCTCGCTTTAACCACGGACAATGTGAAGCGAAAAAATATATGTTCAGACACACAAATATGAATTAATCGGACTGGAGTTGCCGGAAATTTGGCAATGGACGAGTTGAGGTAGGTGCACTGCTACTTATCTTGTTTGAATTTGTAGCTGTTCCTGGAACCTTTTATTGCAGATCCACCAATGCTTGCTGGGGCGAACTGGATATGCCAAATGTTGATGAAGTATCCGGCTCGAAGGACCAAATGTTGTAGTAGGGCGTCCGCAGGGCTTCCAGATGAACTTTACAAATTGCTGTATCGTTGGGGGAGCGTTTCTGCTCTTCACAAATTTTCTTAGTAGGTTTGAAAAAAACACGTTTGTTCGCTTGCAGGTTATTTTTTCTTCTGTTCTATATTTTCAGAGTACATTACAATGTATTAGTGTAAGTGAGGTGAAATTTCATGTTCCATGTACTGGTTCCGGAGTTACATGGCGGTTGGATGGCGACTGCCGGATACACTTCTTGTGTGAACAGTGCCTATGCTGCAGCGGCAAAAGAGCGATGAACAACGAAATTAAGATTTGCGGCAAGACGAGAAGCAAGAAAAAAATCACGTCGGGGTCACCAATGTTTTCAGGAGATGCTAGTTTGCACCCCACTTCGGCCCCCTTTTATGTTTTATAAATTTTAATAAAAATCAAAGGAGCCTTTAGACTGCTTGTAATGCGTGATTTACTTCTCGAACTTTCAACAATAACTATCGATAGATTAGTGGTGAGCAATTTACAATGGTATTTTATGGTGGTTTAAAAATAATAGTAATATCAATATCGTGATTTGAGAATTAAAGTAATATTGTAATTCAGATATAATATTATTCAGAGGGCGTTCTGCTGCGAACAGCGGGATTGAAAAGCTTTTCACTCAATGCGCTCCAGGGCACAATTGAGTGGTGTTGTTGTTGTCTTACCCAGCGGAGGGGACCCGTCCGTCCGGATCACTAGCGACTGCACCTCCAGTTGGTGATCAGCGCCAACTCCAGGTACGTTGTTTCTGTCGTTAAATCTGTCGCTTAGAGACGCTTTTACTCTGCAGCAGCTGCAGCAAAGGGCGCAAAACCGGAGCACAAAAGAATGAGCGTCCGCACCGCGTCTTTCGCTTTTCTAGTGTCTGTGTGTGTGTGTCGTGTGTGTGTGTGCGCGTGTGTGCGAGTTAAACGCGTTTTTCACGTCTAGCGTTGTCACAAGGCAGTACTTTTTGGTCCCACCGCCCCATCGCTTGCCTTCTATAGCGTTCCGTGCCGTGTCCGCTACCAGTTTGATTGCGTCGACAATGCTGCTCTGTTTGCGGAAGCCGAACTGCTGGTCAGAGAGTCCGTGGCGATCTGCGATCTCCTTCTCTAATAATGCAGAGTGGCCTGTATGCTGAGGGGTCCTGCGGGTCCTTTCCGGCTTTTGGGACAAGGACCAGTCTCTGCAACTTCCAGCTCATCCATCGGAAAGGTTTTCTCAATAATGCATTGGTTAAACACATTTATTATTGTGTCTCGGAGGGCGCTAGCGATAAACTTTAGCACTACGTTGGGGATGCCGTCCGGTCCTAGCGCTTTTTTTGTTTTGATACGCTTTAGCGCTGCAGTTATGTCGTCCGTGTCAATGGGAGGCGCCACCGATGTACATACAGCTGGCAGATGGTGTCGTAGCTCTGTCTGGTGCGGGAAGAGTGTCTCCACTATCTGTTTGAGATGTTCCGAACAGGTCGGTACGGGGCATCTTGCGAGTTTGCCCATTACCGTTTTGTAGGCTTGGCCGAAGGGCAGAGTGTCGGCTTCATTGCAGAGTTGCATCCAACATTTCCGCTTGCTTCGCTTGATAGCCTTGGTGAGCATAGCTCGCCTGTAGTGGTAGGCGGCCCGAGCTTCTTCGGATTCGCGCTCTAAGGCCAGGATTGCTGTAGCCCGTCGCGCTCGCTGTGCTGCGCGCTGGTACAGGCGTCTTGTTGTGT
>NW_026996716.1:0-518 GCF_035044405.1 Drosophila montana
AGCAGTCTCCATTATTAGTCGCTCCTTTTCGCATCGTCTCAGATCCCTCTGGATGCCTATTATGAGCTGACTTGTATTTCTTCACTTGTCCTCTCTTTCCAGCATGAACGTTACCAGTCCCTTAGGTGGGGGTACAGAGCACACTGCGTCTCTAAGCCTGCAGGTCGGACACTCAGGGGTGTTTTCATGCCTGATCCTGTGGAGATATTTCCTGTAACCGCCGTGTTCAGTAAAAAACTACGTTTGGTGGAAGTTCATTTCTCCGTCCCGTCTCCTAATCCATTGTTCTAGATTGGGGATTAGTTTGTGTGTCTATCTCCCCTTGCTCGCCGTGTTCCATCTCTCCTGCCAAGTCAGCGTTCTCACTATTGCCCGGTCACCCAAGGCCTTTCCTACAGCTTCTTGCAGTTCATTCGTGGAGTGCTCCGGCTTCCTGTTGAGGCGCAGCAGAAAATCGCCCGTGGCGGTCTTGCGAATGCCCTGCACATCGCCACTTAGGTGCTTGAGGGCCGGGTCGT
>NW_026996717.1:0-21106 GCF_035044405.1 Drosophila montana
TGATTATGGCGTTAATAGATTTTGGTTTTTGGCATGCGTGAATGGTGCATGCAGTTAATGTTAATGGGTATAGTTATTGGATTGAGTTAGTTTATAATGTTAGTGGTATTATTATGTCTTGTTGTGAATGTTGTGCTGGTTGTACTGGAATTTGATTGGGCTGTGTGAGCGGCTGTTGTTGTTGGGGTGTACTGTTAGTTTGTGCTGTAATGGATGCAATTAGCCTTTCGGTTTCTTGGAGCTTATTATTGAGGGCAAGTAATTCTCGATTTATGTCATTCATTTCATTAACACTCATTGGGAAGCGGAGCATGAAGGTACGTTCTGTGGTGTCTGGGTCGAATGGTAATCTGGAGCGTAATTCGCTAATTTTCTGGAGTAGTGTGCGTTTTTCATTCAGTAGTGTGATCATATATTCTGGTTGAAGGTTTTGTATCGGTTTCTTTTTGGGTGGTAATGGAGCTATGGTGCGTTGTATTGGCCTAACGTGTTTGTTTAGCTGTTCCATATATCTAGCACGACTTTTAGCTAAGCGAAATGGGACATATGGGGTAGTGACTAGTTTTTTGGCTTCAATGTTTGAATGGTTTCCTAGTCTTTTGGCATGCTTGGCAGAGAGTTGATCGTATGTGTCTTCGACGGTGTTTACGTTGAGTTCATTATGGATTTCGCTATTTCTGGTTAGTAGTGGGGGATTTTTGATAGTGCGTAGTGTAGTATTTTGGAATGTGATTACTTTATTTACCTGGGTATCACTGGTAAGTGCTCCCCAGATTGGGATGGCATACTGCCAAATTGGGGCGATCATTTGTTTATATAATAGAGTTTTGCAGTTTAGTGTAAGTTTGCTATTGTTATTTATCAACCAGTCAAGTTGGGCTTTTCTGGATTTGAGTTTGGTTGTCAGGGCAGCGACATGATTGCAAAAATTCAGTTTTTTGTCTAGTTTAACACCCAGATAAGGGTGTGAATCTTTAGTGATTATTTTTTGGCCCATAATTTTTGGTGAAAATGTGTTTGGAATGAATTCATTGTTCTCTTTTAGGGAGAAGAGTATGTGGGCTGTTTTGGTGGCATTTATTTTAATACACCATTTGTTGGTCCATTTTTCTAAGGCCTCAAGCATAATGCTAACTTGTTCAATGGCAGTAATTGCTGATTGATTGGCAAACATGACGACAGTGTCGTCGGCATAGGTCGCTAGTAAGGCTGCTGAGTCTCGTTGTATGTTTGTAAGGACATTTTCTGGATTGGGCATGTCTGCAGTATAGATAGTGTATAGGACAGGTCCTAATACACTACCTTGTGGTACTCCAGCTGAGATGGTTTTTGGTGTGGATATGGCACCCTCATGGCATTGAACCATATAGGTTCTGTCTGTTAGGTAATGTTTAGTGATGGCATACAGAGTGTATGGAAGTATTGATTTAAGTTTATAAAAGAGTCCTGGATGCCAGACTCGATCGAAGGCCTCTTGTATATCTATAAAGACGGCTGAACAGAATTGGTTTCTTTCATAGGCTTTTAGGATGAATTGGGTAACTCTTGCCAATTGTTGTTCGGTGTTGTGTTCATGGCGAAAGCCAAATTGATGATTTGGTATGGTGTTTATGAATGTTTTGATTCTGAACATGCGGCTTAATAGGAGCTTTTCTAATAATTTGGATAGGCCAGATAGAAGACTTATTGGCCTGTATGAGGCAAGTTGTTCAGTTGGTTTGCCTGGCTTTGGGATCATGGTGACTACAGCCATTTTCCATTGTTTCGGAAAATGGCCAAGTCGTAGTGAATTATTGTAGATTAATATGAGATATAATAGGGCAGAGTCGGGAAGATTTTTGATAATATGATTGTCAATTTTATCTAGTCCTGGGGCCTTGTTGTTTGGTAGTTTTTTAATTTGTGTTTTAATTTCGGTCAGAGTTATTGGGCTAAATTTGTGATTACTTGTGGATTGATGGGATTTGATTTCATTTTCAATGGCAAAACGTTCTTCAGGGGTGTTTATTAGAAATGGTTTGAATCTAAGTTCGAGATGTTGAGAGAAGGCTTCAGCTTTTTCTATGTTAGTTTTACACCAACCAATTTCAAGGTCTGGTGTATTTTGGTTAGTATGTATTATGTGCCGTTTGACAGGTAAGTTTGGCGCTGGTTGTCGTTTGATTTGTTTTGTGAGTTTCCAAAGCTTTTGCATACTATATTGATCTTTGGGGTTAATTTCCAATAGTGTTTTATCTAGGCGTTTGGTTTTTCTGGCTTGTAATGCTTTCCTAAGTCGTTTTGATGTTATTCTATGGAGTCTTTTGGCTATATTATCTCTAAGGATAAGGTGATTATATTTAAAGAATCGTTTGACAATTAATATATTTTGTATTTGCCTATTTGGTGTGTGGTACGTACGAAAGCGGCTATTTATTGGGAGATTTGGTATAATTCTAGATGCATGGGTAGCAGCTTGATGGATATTTCTGGTTAGAATATCGACTGCATCGTCTATATCATGCCCAGTTGTTATCTCAGTGTTGAGATGTATGTTATGATTTAGCCAGTTTTGGAATTTTTTGATATTAGCATCTAGTGCTAATATGGGTTTCTTGTGGACTATAGTCGTTGGTTTATTTAGTAGACTGATAAGAAGTGGTAGGTGATCTGAGTCTAGATCAAGTGTGGTTTGAATATATAAGCGATTGTGATGAATGCCGCAATATATGGCAAAATCTATGGCTGAGGGTCTTTTATTTTGATCACGAGGATAATGGGTGGATGAGCCAGTGGTCAGGATGTTATAATTATGGGCTCTTATACAATTGATTAGCTCATTGCCTCGTTTACAGGCGCGACTATTGCCCCACCAACGGTGTTTGGCATTCCAATCGCCAGCAATTATGAATTTGGGCTCAAAGAGTTTGAATATAATTTCAAAGGCCTTGGATGTTAGGCCTCTTAATGGTGGGCAATATATGGCGGCTATGTTAATTAATGGTTGGTCTTTGAGGGTGACACTAATTGGGGTACATTGTATGGCCTGTGTGGTTATTGTTGGGAGAGCAATATGCTCAATGTTTCTATTGATTATGATGGCGGAGCCTCCTCTTCGCCGATTAGTTGGATGATTGGCTATATATAAATTGTATCCCTCAATGGTTATGGTGTCTATGTCCGTGTCGATAAGATGTGTTTCTGATAGTAGGACAATGTCGATTTTATGTTGATGAACATGGGCTTCAAGTTCAGAGAGCTTTTTTAGAATTCCAGCTGAATTCCAGCTGATGATTTTGAGATCATAGTTTGGTTCGTTATCGGACATTTTGTTTATATATATTGGTATATTAGTGGCTCTATCCAGGTTTGTGGGGCCGTCTGTTGTTTGGGTAGGGAGAAATATATGTGGTGAGATGGGTTAAGTAAGAATTGATAGAGATTGTTCAGATTAATGGTAGTTTCATTTTGGTTAGTGTTTACTGAGTATATGGTTGATATTGGGTAAGTATATAGTGGGTATTTGGTAAGTATATAGTGGGTATTTGGTAAGTATATTGTGTGTTTTAGGTAAGTTTATTGTTGTTAACAGGAGAGTATATAGTGAAGATTTGGTGAGTATATGACTTATGTACGGTAAGTATATTGTAGATATCAGGTAAGTATATATTGAGTGTTTGGTGACTGCATGGCAAGTATTAGGTAAGTATATTGTAGATATCAGGTAAGTATATAGTGCGTATTTGTTGCGTATATGGTAGGCATACGGTGAATATTTGGTAAGTGTAATGTATGTATATATTAGATTGTTATGTAGTGAGTGTTTAGTGAGTTTAGGTTAATTATGTGGTAAGTATTTTAATAAGTATATGGTAAGTGTATGCTAATTTTATTCTAGATATATAGAGGTTGTATGGTGAGTGTATGATTGGTATATATATATATGGTATTCAGGTTTATTTTTGAGCCTTCATGGCAGTAATTTATTTCATGTGTATACGGTAAGTAATACATTTTGGAGTAATAGGGAAGATAGTAATAATAATAATAATGTTGTAGTTGGCTTCATTGCCCTTAATGTTTAATGTAGGTGTTATGTTTTAATTAGTCCCATTCATTTGGGGTTGGGTATGTTCGCTTGTATTCCTTCCGCAATATATTATTTATTTTGGTAATTGTTTGAGTATTAATGTGTTGATTAAAATTAAAGTTTGTTCGTTTTTTCAGAATGTATTCATTTATATTCTTTTTGAGTTGGATATGCTATATTTTATTGTTGATTTTGGTTCTGATTCCAGGCTCGCAAGAAAGCGCGCATTTGTTCTGCCATGCTTTCAAGGTTGTTGTTTTGTGGAGCATACGCTTGATTGCCAGCATTCATTGGGTTGTGGGGGCTGTAGTTTTGTGCAATGGGTGTTTCGTAGTTTGATTGGGATGATGGACGGGGGGCTCCATATTGATGCATTTGGCCTCGTTGGTTTAGGTTGTCTCTGGTGAGTCCCATCGATGGGGTATACTGAGTGTGTGACATGCTTTGATGGTTTTGATTAGTGTTGACCATGGCGTTCCTGAACATTGGTTCTTTGTCCCAGTTGAGGGATTCGAGCGCTTGAATTGCTCGTTTTGTAAAGCTTTTGTTTGGCTGCTTTTTGAGTTCTTCCTTGTAGATTGGGCAACCTTTGTAGGTGGCAACGTGATTGCTTCCGCAGTTTGCACATTTGCCGTCAGTGTCCCTTGTTTTGATGCAGTCACTGGATCGATGTGGTCCAGCGCATTTGAAGCATATTGGAGTATTGGATTTACAGTCGTCTTGGAGGTGGCCAAAGCGTTGACAATTGCGACATTGTTGTATTATTATAGAACGGGCTGGCTGTTCTATTTGGATCTTGTATGTTCCTAGTGTATTGATTTTTTGGATATCTTTGCTGTTGTTGTGGTTTATTAGTAAGTCAACTTTAAATGAATTTGTTGGTGTTTTGGTGATATTTCCAATTATGTTGATCACATGGTGGACAGTGTATCCAAGTGCAGCGAATTGTTCGATAATCCAGTCTTTGGGTGTGGATGAGTGGAGTCCTTTGACAATGATTCTATGTTTGGATTCTTTGTTTTGAATGCGAGCATTGCATTTTAGTTCATTGAAAAGTTTGATTAGTGCATTTTGTGTTTCAATTTCTTGACATTCAAGGATTATGCCATTTCCCGCTGTGGCGTTGGTCGTAAAGGATCCAGTGCCTATGGTGTCGATTACTTTTTGGATTAAGTTGTTGGCGTCATTTGTTTTGGGTACAAATATGCGATATGATTTTTGTTTGCTTGGGTTTGTGTTATCGTTGTCATTGTCGTTTTTGCTATCGTCAGATATTACTGATATGTCTATGTCCTCGTCAGTTATTGAATTGGAGCTTGTGCTGTCGGCAACATTTATATTTATTGGTTCAAATGTTTTGGTGTTTGGTTTGTCAATGCCGAGTGTGGCTGCAGTTCTTGTGACTGGTGTTGAGGTTAGAGATTTGTAGATGTTAGCTTGTTGTTCGATGTCATCCAGTACCTTTTTAGCCTGATTAATGATTGGTGGGTGGATTTGGGTGTTAGTCATTATGGCGGCCTTTTCTGGTGGCGAGTTTGAGGGGGTTATTTCCGGGGCCTTAGTTTTGGTAGGCAGTGATTTTCGCTTGATTTGTTTGTTCATATTGATGGAAGCTGTATTTTTTGGAATGGAGAGAAGGAGAGATAATCTGGTAAGTTGGTTTTGCTATTTAGGGTAAGTATAGTATTGTATTGGCAGGTAGGCTAGGGTTAGTTGGTTAATTCTATAGTTTATATTGGTTACGTTTATTGTGGTGATGGGCATCATTTTGGTAGATGCTTGTGGCTCTTTTGCTTGTTTATTGTGGTTTCTGGTTTATATGGAGGGGCGAGTTTGGTGGGTGGCTAGAGGTGGTTTTATTAAAACGAGCATTTTGGTTGTATTTTTATTTATTTTACTGGTTAGTAATAGGTTTTAACATATTTGTTTGTTCTTATTTTAGTTTTTTTAAACGTGTTTGTTTGTTTAGTTTAGAGGTTTTGGTTTGCTTTATTGTTTGGTATTTATTTTGGTGTTTCTGTTAGGCAGTTATTGTTATGAAAGTACTATTCTAGAATTCGGTTTTATTTATATTGATCTCATCTGATCTGGGTATGGTGTGCTTAATTCTTGGCGATTATAGTTCTTTAGGTGGTAGTGTTGTTGTTGTTGATGTTGATGGTGACAGTGGTGGCGATGCCTTGGGTAAGTGAGTGTCTTGTCTATTTTGTGTTGCTTGGTCTTCTCGTAGTTTTTGTAGTGCCTCTTGGTATATATAGCATCCTATCCATAAGGTGCTGTGGTCACCTCCACAGTTATCGCATTTATCTTCTTTATGTTTTGGTTTTGTTTGTTGACTTACGGTGCACTTGTTGCAGGTGTACTCGTGCTTCTTGCAGTCTTCCGTTTTGTAGTCAATTCCTTGGCAATTTTGGCATTGGTGCATGGTGACGTATACTTGATTGGGGTTGACTTTAGTAATGCTGACCAGAAAGATACCGATTTGATTAACGTTTAATATTTCTTCGTTGTTTTCTTTTATTTCCAGGTCGACGATAAAGGTGGATGTTGGGTGTTGATTTGTGTAGGTTCTTATGTTACTTGCAGTGCGCACTGTGTGCCCGAGGTGGGCTAATTTGAGCGTTATCCAGTCTATGGGTGTGGAAGGATGGAGTCCTCTGATGATGACTTTGTACGATTTGGGTCCAAGCAGGCTGTTTTCGGTGTAGGTGTCATTATATAGGCAGCTACAGAGTTTTAAAAGGGCTCTGTGCTTTTCCATATTGCTACAAACAAATCTAATTTCATCATATCTGATGGCTAGAGTGTAGAAGCCATCTTCTCCCACTTCAATTTCAGCCATTCTGACTAACTTCCCCACGTTCTGGACCTTTGGGACGACAATGTATGGTATTGTGGTGCTGTCTTCGTTGTGTGTTCCGCTCATATTGGTCGAGCTGTTGATTGGAGTAGAGATAATATGGCTTTAGTAACGGGTAAGTTTTTATTTTACAGGTAAGTAATTGGTTTGTTTTTGTTCAGTAGTTTTCTTATGTTTTAACAGGTGAGTTTAATTCTTGTTTTTTTACAGGTGGAATTTATTGAATATTGTTATTAGGTTTTATACAGGTAAGTTTATTTTTGTTTACAGGTGAGTGGGTTGGTAGTTTCGGATTTTTTCCAACTAGGCTTTTAACGGGTAAGTTTTTATTATTTGCAGGTAAGTGCTTTTTCTTTTTACAGGTGAATATATTGTTGTTAATAGGCTTTTGACAGATAAGTTTTTAGTTTTAATCAGGTGAGTGAGTAGTAAGTTTTGTAGGGTTGGCTGAGTTGTTTTAATTCTGGTGTGCCTTGTCTATGAAGTTTGGAAGTTAGCGTTGAATACTTTTAGGGATGAATTTATTTATACTGTGTTTGGCAATGGCCAGCAGTGAGTTGACTAAACTAATATTGGATTAATATTGTAGATATGTATATGTGGAAATATTGGTTGGGATTACATTTCGTATTTTGATACGGACCTAAAATTTTTTACTTATTGACGGGCGTATATATAATAGACTCACAATGATTTATAGTATTAATAAATTAATTTGTGTGTAAGTAGTTGTTAATTTTGTTTTTAGTTTTTATTTGGGTAGAAATGTGTATCAGTCTGGCAATGGCCAGCCGTTAGCATATTTGCTTATACCTAATAGAAATATGTTTCAGCCTGGCAATGCCGAGCATTATGGAAAATTTTGCCTATATTTGCATGCGTATGTATATGCGCGTCGGTTTGGCTTTGACGCCAGTAATATTGTCGCCATTATTGTGGCGTCTGTATTTTCGCGACTGTATACCGACACAATCGCATGCTATGGCACCGGAATTATGGGACTTATATGGACAATTTTGGAGTTTTACGAAAACTATGGTTCCAGACCTACCCCAATTGTCGCAAGTTTCCATTTATATGGGATTTTTTGGCTTTTACTTTATTTTAATGGGATGTTTGGCCATAAATACTTTTGTGTTGGCTATTTCATAATTAGGGACACAGACAGAGGCAGACTATTTCAACCGTGGTGAAAATGAAATTGCGCGCACTTATTCAGGGTTATATGGACAGTTTGAATATATATATATTGATATGTTTCCGAGACTTACAGTTTGATGAAATGGAGTTGGTTTAGAATTGGTGATTCCACAGTGCTTTTTTAGTTGTTTAGTTTTAGGCAAAATATCAGCGATCTTGCGTTAATAGTTTGTAGTTTTCACTTTTTATTCACTTTTAATAAGTTTTAATAGTTTTTTTGATTTTGATTTTTTTTTCCGATTTTCACTTCTTCACTTGCGCAGACTATCGTGGCTTTTGGCTTTGAGCCTGAGAGTATCGCCTAGGGATCGTACGAGTGTTAGTGAGCATGTCGATGTATCGATTGCTGGTCGATCACCCGGGCAAAATATCGCATTGATGCGCGTTTTTTTGGCTGCTTGGATATTGGAATGATGCGAATTGGCACAAAATAAGTTAGCTGTATGATTGTTATTTGTTTTGGAAATATATAATATATTTTGGCATGATATGAATCGACTTTATGGCATTTTCAGGTATAATATAAATCGGCTGTGTGGTTGTTGTTTAATGGGCATATATGTCATTTTCAGGCACAATTTGAATTGGCTATGTGGTACCATGGCTCTTTTTCTTTTTCTAGCTTGTGGCTAGGAGGATGTTGGTGGTCAGGTGGCTGCAGGTTGGCACTGGTGGGTGCGCCGGGAAACGCTTTGCTATCTTTTCGATGGCGTCTGGCGGATCTTGGTCTCATTTTGGCTTTGCTGTGGTATCTGGTATGACTTGACAGCAGAATTGAGAAATTTGAACAAATTGATACTTTGAGACGGGCCTATTTGAACTGAATATGTGGAAATATAATGAATTTTGGAATTTATTCCAATTTTGGATACTGACAGACACTGATATTTGCCCAGAAATGGGTATACAATTGTATGTAGAATTATTTGGACAATTTGGTTTAGCGTGGCAGTGGCCAGCTGCGGACAATGTATGAATAAACAGATTTAATTAACTAATTTGTGCACATATGCACTTATGAATTTATATCTGGGTCCTTTGGAGCGGTATCACTTGAGCACAGTCCCAGTTTTGGGCCGGCATCTGGTGGTATTCGCTGGAGCAGGGGCAATTGCAGCTTGTATGAGTGTGTGCACAATTTGCACACAGACATAAATTGGATCGGCAGCGTGCAAATGTATTTACATTTGGAATTGGCTGGTGATCTTGGCTCGCAATATTGGTCTCCATGGGACAATCTAGATATATGAGAAGAGTTAGCCAAGAACCATACATGTAAGTTTAATGCTTAGGCACAGATGTCCCAGCTTCAACTCACCTGGCAGTCCCTGGCTATATACTTATTTGAGAGAGGATTCCAGTTGGCTTTGGAATGTGCACTTGTGGTATGCTGGATCTTTTGGAGGAAGAGAAAAGTGTTATTATTGGCAGTACACAATATGAGTCGGCTGTGTGGTTGTTGTTTAATGGTCATATATGGCATTTTCAGGCACAATGAGTCGGCTGGGCTGTTTGTGACTGGTATGTGGCAGTCTTATGGTCAAGAGCGTCCGGGTGAGAACTGTCAGAGATAATGATGTTGCGCACAGGGCGTTTCATCACTATGTTTCATCATATTGTGCTCACCCATGGCTCTTTTTCTTTTTCTAGCTTGTGGCTAGGAGGATGTTGGTGGTCAGGTGGCTGCAGGTTGGCACTGGTGGGTGCGCCGGGAAACGCTTTGCTATCTTTTCGATGGCGTCTGGCGGATCTTGGTCTCATTTTGGCTTTGCTGTGGTATCTGGTATGACTTGACAACAGAATTGAGAAATTTGAACAAATTGATACTTTGAGACGGGCCTATTAGAACTGAACATGTGGAAATATAATGGATTTTGGAATTTATTCCAATTTTGGATACTGACAGACACTGATATTTGCCCAGAAATGGGTATACAATTGTATGTAGAATTATTTGGACAATTTGGTTTAGCGTGGCAGTGGCCAGCTACGGACATGTTGAATAAACGATTTAATTAACTAGTGCACATGCACTTATGATACTGGGTCCTTTGGGGCGGTATCACTTGAGCACAGTCCCAGTTTTGGGCCGGCATCTGGTGGTATTCGCTGGAGCAGGGGCAATTGCAGCTTGTATGAGTGTGTGCACAATTTGCACACAGACATAATTGGATCGGCAACGTGCAAATGTATTTACATTTGGAATTAGCTGGTGATCTTGGCTACGCAATATTGGTCTCCATGGACAATCTAGATATATGAGAAGAGTTAGCCAAGAACCATACATGTAAGTTTAATGCTTAGGCACAATGTCCCAGCTTCAACTCACCTGGCAGTCCTTGGCTATATACTTATTTGAGAGAGGATTCCAGTTGGCTTTGGAATGTGCACTTGTGGCATGCTGGATCTTTTGGTGGAAGAGAAAAGTGTTATTATTGGCAGTACACAATATGAGTCGGCTGTGTGGTTGTTGTTAATGGTCATATATGGCATTTTCAGGCACAATGAGTCGGCTGGGCTGTTTGTGACTGGCATGTGGCAGTCTTGAGGTCAAGAGCGTCCGGGTGAGAACTGTCAGAGATAATGATGTTGCGCACAGGGCGTTTCATCACTATGTTTCATCATATTGTGCTCACGCTCATGGCCAGGTTGGCATGGTGGGTGCGCCGGGAAACGCTTTGCTATCTTTTCGATAGCGTCTGGCGGATCTTGGTCTCATTTTGGCTTTGCTGTGGTATCTGGTATGACTTGACAGCAGAATTGAGAAATTTGAACAAATTGATACTTTGAGACGGGCCTATTAAAACTGAACATGTGGAAGTATAATGGATTTTGGAATTTATTCCAATTTTGGATACTGACAGACACTGATATTTGCCCAGAAATGGGTATATAATTGTATGTACAATTATTTGGACGATTTGGTTTAGCGTGGCAGTGGCCAGCTGCGGACAATGTATGAATAAACAGATTTAATTAACTAATTTGTGCACGTATGCACTTATGAATTTATATCTGGGTCCTTTGGAGCGGTATCACTTGAGCACAGTCCATTTTGGGCCGGCATCTGGTGGTATTCGCTGGAGCAGGGGCAATTGCAGCTTGTATGAGTGTGTGCACAATTTGCACACAGACATAATTGGATCGGCAGCGTGCAAATGTATTTACATTTGGAATTGGCTGGTGATCTTGGCTCGCAATATTGGTCTCCATGGCATGTGGCACATGTGATCTGGTCATCCTTGGCAGTCCTTGGCTATATACTTATTTGAGAGAGTGGTTCCAGTTGGCTTTGGAATGGCACTTGTGGCATGCTGGATCTTTTGGAGGAAGAGACAAGTGTTATTATTGGCGGTACACAATATGAGTTGGCTGTGTGGTTCGTAGCTCAATGGTCATATATGGACATTTAGGCACATATGATCGGCTGGGCTGTTTTACTGGTATTGGCAGTCTTGAGGTCAAGAGCGTCCTGGGAGAATCTGATCAGATGATAATGATGTTGCGCACAGGGCATTCATACTATGTTTCATCATATGTGTGCAGTTCACTCATGGCATCTTTGGCTATGTACTATTTGGCTAGGAGGATGTTGGTGGCAGGTGGCTGCAGGTTGGCACTGGTGGGTGCACCGAGAAAGTGTGCTATCTATTCGATAGCGTTGGAATTTGGTCTCATTTTGGCTTTGCTGTGGTACTGGTATGATTTGACAGCAGAATTGATGCAATTTGAACAATTGATCTTTGAGACGGGCCTATTAGATGTTGTGGTATACTGAGCATTTTGGAATTTATTATTTTGGATACTGGCGGATCTGATGGTACTTTGACGCGCATGAACAGTGGGTATATAATTGTATGTACGAATTATTTGGACAATTTGGTTTAGCGTGGCAGTGGCCAGCTGCGGACAGTGTATGAATAAACAGATTTAATTAACTAATTTGTGCACATATGCACTTATGAATTTATATCTGGGTCCTTTGGAGCGGTAACACTTGAGCACAGTCCCAGTTTTGGGCCGGCATCTGGTGGTATCCGCTGGAGCAGGGGCAATTGCAGCTTGTATGAGTGTGTGCACAATTTGCACACAGACATAAATTGGATCGGCAGCGTGCAAATGTATTGACATTTGGAATTGGCTGGTGATCTTGGCTACGCAATATTGGTCTCCATGGGACAATCTAGATATATGAGAAGAGTTAGCCAAGAACCATACATGTAAGTTTAATGCTTAGGCACAATGTCCCAGCTTCAACTCACCTGGCAGTCCTGGCTATATACTTATTTGAGAGAGAGATTCCAGTTGGCTTTGGAATGTGCACTTGTGGTATGCTGGATCTTTTGGAAGGAAGAGAAAAGTGTTATTATTGGCAGTACACAATATGAGTTGGCTGTGTGGTTGTTGTTAAATGGTCATATATGGCATTTTCAGGCACAATGAGTCGGCTGGGCTGTTTGTGACTGGTATGTGGCAGTCTTGAGGTCAAGAGCGTCCGGGTGAGAACTGTCAGAGATAATGATGTTGCGCACAGGGCGTTTCATCACTATGTTTCATCATATTGTGCTCACCCATGGCTCTTTTTCTTTTTCTAGCTTGTGGCTAGGAGGATGTTGGTGGTCAGGTGGCTGCAGGTTGGCACTGGTGGGTGCACCGGGAAACGCTTTGCTATCTTTTCGATAGCGTCTGGCGGATCTTGGTCTCATTTTGGCTTTGCTGTGGTATCTGGTATGACTTGACAGCAGAATTGAGAAATTTGAACAAATTGATACTTTGAGACGGGCCTATTTGAACTGAATATGTGGAAATATAATGAATTTTGGAATTTATTCCAATTTTGGATACTGACAGACACTGACATTTGCCCAGAAATGGGTATACAATTGTATGTACAATTATTTGGACATTTGGTTTAGCTGGCAGTGCATGGCAGTGGCCAGCTCGGACAATGTATGAATAAACAGATTTAATTAACTAATTTGTGCACGTATGCACTTATGAATTTATATCTGGGTCCTTTGGAGCGGTATCACTTGAGCACAGTCCCAGTTTTGGGCCGGCATCTGGTGGTATTCGCTGGAGCAGGGGCAATTGCAGCTTGTATGAGTGTGTGCACAATTTGCACACAGACATAAATTGGATCGGCAGCGTGCAAATGTATTTACATTTGGAATTGGCTGGTGATCTTGGCTCGCAATATTGGTCTCCATGGGACAATCTAGATATATGAGAAGAGTTAGCCAAGAAACATACATGTAAGTTTAATGCTTAGGCACAGAGTCCCAGCTTCAACTCACCTGGCAGTCCTTGGCTATATACTTATTTGAGAGAGGATTCCAGTTGGCTTTGGAATGTGCACTTGTGGTATGCTGGATCTTTTGGGGAAGAGAAAAGTGTTATTATTGGCAGTACACAATATGAGTGGCTGTGGTTGTGTTAAATGGTCATATATGGCATTTTCAGGCACAATGAGTCGGCTGGGCTGTTTGTGACTGGTATTGGCAGTCTTATGGTCAAGAGCGTCCGGGTGAGAACTGTCAGAGATAATGATGTTGCGCACAGGGCGTTTCATCACTATGTTTCATCATATTGTGCTATGTGGTACCCATGGCTCTTTTTATTTTTCTAGCTTGTGGCTAGGAGGATGTTGGTGGTCAGGTGGCTGCAGGTTGGCACTGGTGGGTGCACCGGGAAACGCTTTGCTATCTTTTCGATAGCGTCTGGCGGATCTTGGTCTCATTTTGGCTTTGCTGTGGTATCTGGTATGACTTGACAGCAGAATTGAGAAATTTGAACAAATTGATACTTTGAGACGGGCCTATTAAAACTGAACATGTGGAAATATAATGGATTTTGGAATTTATTCCAATTTTGGATACTGACAGACACTGGTATTTGCCCAGAAATGGGTATACAATTGTATGTAGATTTATTTGGACAATTTGGTTTAGCATGGCAGTGGCCAGCTGCGGACAATGTATGAATAAACAGATTTAATTAACTAATTTGTGCACATATGCACTTATGAATTTATATCTGGGTCCTTTGGAGCGGTAACACTTGAGCACAGTCCCAGTTTTGGGCCGGCATCTGGTGGTATCCGCTGGAGCAGGGGCAATTGCAGCTTGTATGAGTGTGTGCACAATTTGCACACAGACATAAATTGGATCGGCAGCGTGCAAATGTATTGACATTTGGAATTAGCTGGTGATCTTGGCTACGCAATATTGGTCTCCATGGGACAATCTAGATATATGAGAAGAGTTAGCCAAGAACCATACATGTAAGTTTAATGCTTAGGCACAATGTCCCAGCTTCAACTCACCTGGCAGTCCCTGGCTATATACTTATTTGAGAGAGGATTCCAGTTGGCTTTGGAATGTGCACTTGTGGTATGCTGGATCTTTTGGAAGGAAGAGAAAAGTGTTATTATTGGCAGTACACAATATGAGTTGGCTGTGTGGTTGTTGTTTAATGGTCATATATAGGATTTTAGGCACAATATAACTTGGCTGGGCTGTTTGTGACTGGTATGAGGCAGTCTTATGGTCAAGAGCGTCCGGGTGAGAACTGTCAGAGATAATGATGTTGCGCACAGGGCGTTTCATCACTATGTTTCATCATATTGTGCTCACCCATGGCTCTTTTTCTTTTTCTAGCTTGTGGCTAGGAGGATGTTGGTGGTCAGGTGGCTGCAGGTTGGCACTGGTGGGTGCACCGGGAAACGCTTTGCTATCTTTTCGATAGCGTCTGGCGGATCTTGGTCTCATTTTGGCTTTGCTGTGGTATCTGGTATGACTTGACAGCAGAATTGAGAAATTTGAACAAATTGATACTTTGAGACGGGCCTATTTGAACTGAATATGTGGAAATATAATGGATTTTGGAATTTATTCCAATTTTGGATACTGACAGACACTGATATTTGCCCAGAAATGGGTATACAATTGTATGTAGAATTATTTGGACGATTTGGTTTAGCGTGGCAGTGGCCAGCTGCGGACAATGTATGAATAAACAGATTTAATTAACTAATTTGTGCACGTATGCACTTATGAATTTATATCTGGGTCCTTTGGAGCGGTATCACTTGAGGCACGTATCTGGTGGTATTCGCTGGAGCAGGGGCAATTGCTGCTTGTATGAGTGTGTGCACAATTTGCACACAGACATAATTGGATCGGCAGCGTGCAAATGTATTTACATTTGGAATTGGCTGGTGATCTTGGCTCGCAATATTGGTCTCCATGGGACAATCTGAGCAGTCCCCGGCTATATACTTATTTGAGAGAAGAATTCCAGTTGGCTTTGGAATGTGCACTTGTGGCATGCTGGATCTTTTGGTGGAAGAGAAAAGTGTTATTATTGGTAGTACACAATATGAATTGGCTATGTGGTTGTTGTTTAATGGTCATATATGGCATTTTCAGGCACAATGAGTCGGCTGGGCTGTTTGTGACTGGCATGTGGCAGTCTTATGGTCAAGAGCGTCCGGGTGAGAACTGTCAGAGATAATGATGTTGCGCACAGGGCGTTTCATCACTATGTTTCATCATATTGTGCTCACCCATGGCTCTTTTTCTTTTTCTAGCTTGTGGCTAGGAGGATGTTGGTGGTCAGGTGGCTGCAGGTTGGCACTGGTGGGTGCGCCGGGAAACGCTTTGCTATCTTTTCGATGGCGTCTGGCGGATCTTGGTCTCATTTTGGCTTTGCTGTGGTATCTGGTATGACTTGCACGAGAGAAATTTGAACAAATTGATACTTTGAGACGGGCCTATTGAACTGAATATGTGGAAGTATAATGGATTTTGGAATTTATTCCAATTTTGGATACTGACAGACACTGATATTTGCCCAGAAATGGGTATACAATTGTATGTAGAATTATTTGGACAATTTGGTTTAGCATGGCAGTGGCCAGCTACGGACAGTGTATGAATAAACAGATTTAATTAACTAATTTGTGCACATATGCACTTATGAATTTATATCTGGGTCCTTTGGAGCGGTATCACTTGAGCACAGTCCCAGTTTTGGGCCGGCATCTGGTGGTATTCGCTGGAGCAGGGGCAATTGCAGCTTGTATGAGTGTGTGCACAATTTGCACACAGACATAATTTGGATCGGCAGCGTGCAAATGTATTTACATTTGGAATTAGCTGGTGATCTTGGCTACGCAATATTGGTCTCCATGGGACAATCTAGATATATGAGAAGAGTTAGCCAAGAACCATACATGTAAGTTTAATGCTTAGGCACAATGTCCCAGCTTCAACTCACCTGGCAGTCCTTGGCTATATACTTATTTGAGAGAGAGATTCCAGTTGGCTTTGGAATGTGCACTTGTGGTATGCTGGATCTTTTGGAGGAAGAGAAAAGTGTTATTATTGGCAGTACACAATATGAGTCGGCTGTGTGGTTGTTGTTAAATGGTCATATATGGCATTTTCAGGCACAGTATGAGTTGGCTGGGCTGTTTGTGACTGGTATGTGGCAGTCTTGAGGTCAAGAGCGTCCGGGTGAGAACTGTCAGAGATAATGATGTTGCGCACAGGGCGTTTCATCACTATGTTTCATCATATTGTGCTCACCCATGGCTCTTTTTCTTTTTCTAGCTTGTGGCTAGGAGGATGTTGGTGGTCAGGTGGCTGCAGGTTGGCACTGGTGGGTGCACCGGGAAACGCTTTGCTATCTTTTCGATAGCGTCTGGCGGATCTTGGTCTCATTTTGGCTTTGCTGTGGTATCTGGTATGACTTGACAGCAGAATTGAGAAATTTGAACAAATTGATACTTTGAGACGGGCCTATTTGAACTGAATATGTGGAAATATAATGGATTTTGGAATTTATTCCAATTTTGGATACTGACAGACACTGATATTTGCCCAGAAATGGGTATATAATTGTATGTACAATTATTTGGACGATTTGGTTTAGCGTGGCAGTGGCCAGCTGCGGACAATGTATGAATAAACAGATTTAATTAACTAATTTGTGCACATATGCACTTATGAATTTATATCTAGGTCCTTTGGAGCGGTATCACTTGAGCACAGTCCCAGTTTTGGGCCGGCATCTGGTGGTATTCGCTGGAGCAGGGGCAATTGCAGCTTGTATGAGTGTGTGCACAATTTGCACACAGACATGAATTGGATCGGCAGCGTGCAAATGTATTTACATTTGGAATTAGCTGGTGATCTTGGCTACGCAATATTGGTCTCCATGGGACAATCTAGATATATGAGAAGAGTTAGCCAAGAACCATACATGTGAAGTTTAATGCTTAGGCACAGAGTCCCAGCTTCAACTCACCTGGCAGTCCTTGGCTATATACTTATTTGAGAGAGGATTCCAGTTGGCTTTGGAATGCGCACTTGTGGTATGCTGGATCTTTTGGAAGGAAGAGAAAAGTGTTATTATTGGCGGTACACAATATGAGTCGGCTGTGTGGTTGTTGTTAAATGGTCATATATAGGATATTTAGGCACAGTATAACTTGGCTGGGCTGTTTGTGACTGGTATTAGGCAGTCTTATGGTCAAGAGCGTCCGGGTGAGAACTGTCAGAGATAATGATGTTGCGCACAGGGCGTTTCATCACTATGTTTCATCATATTGTGCTCACCCATGGCTCTCTTTATAGTTACGTGTTTGTAAATGGCTTCTTTTTATGTTTACGTGTTTGTGAGTGGCTCTTGGTGATGTGGCTCTTGTTGTGTTGGTGCATAGTGTGTTAGTAAATTGTTAAGGCGTCGCTTCTTGCTTGACCGATTTGAGACCATGCAGTGGCATGGGGGTTTTTAGCGGTCCAAGTATGGCTGAGCAGGAGTGTTGTCTTATTGACGGTTAGTAGGTTAGTGGCTGTAGTTGATTGTTGGTGTTTTTAGTTGGCTGTCAATTGTTGGGTATTTTGTGCCAGGTGGGTTGGTTAATGGTGTTTTTGTTGCTTGGCTGGTGGTTTATAAGTTAGTTTTTGGATTTGATATGTTAATCAGAGTATTTAGGGCATTAGGCGTTGGGATTGGTTGCAGGTATTGTCAGGTGTTTGAATGGCTTGTTTATGTATTTTGGGGCATTTTGTGTTTGTATACATATATACAATTTATTGCCATTGGGTGCGGATCAACTATATTCAATGTTTGAATATAGTATAATTTGACTAGCTTGCTGGTAGGGTTGTTTTAGGTGTTTGGCTTTGCATATGTATGTAAATATATGGTATATGCAGATTTTGGATTATTGTTTTGGTACCATGTTTGGTTTGGTTTAATTATAATTCTATTTGGTACTAGCTTGGTGCTAAGTACGTGATGGCGGTCCGGATCCGTGGCCTTTGGAGGCTGGGATTGGACGGTTTACCGCTTGACGCCACCAAGTGGACCACACGGCCTATTGGACGTTCTTTGGATTGGGCAAATGTTGGTTTTGCATGTGATAGCTTGGTTTAGCTATAATGAGTTTAAGCTGGTTGGAGCTTTTGTTGTGTAAAGGGATGGTTGTTTTTAGTTGTCCAAGTATGGCTGAGCTGGAATGTTGTCTGGTTGACGGTTAGTAGGTTAGTTGAGTCAGTTTATTGTCTGGCTATGTTTGGGGCTGTTTGGCATAAGAGTGCTGCCGGCTAGCGTTGATTTGGTGGATTATTGTGCGTCCTTATGATTACTGCTCACTCACCTGGTTTACACATGCCCAGAAGGACAGTGCTCCAGGCACCCAAGCTAAGCAGTTATTGTTGGCCAGGTGTGACTGTTTTGGGCATATGGGTGCGGTTGTGAAATTGGGTTATTGGTTAGTTTTGTTACTGCTCACTCACCTGGTTTACACATGCCCATAAGGACAGTGCTCCAGGCACCCAAGCTAAACAGTTTTTGTTGGTCAGATGAGACTGTTTTGGCACATTGTGTAGGATGGTGCAGATATTAGTCATTATTTCTGCTCACTCGCCTGGTTTACACATGCCCATAAGGACAGTGCTCCAGGCACCCAAGCTAAGCAGTTTTTGTTGGTCAGATGGGACTACTTTGGGCATAAGGATTGTATGGTGCCGTTTTTTATGGTGTTGGTATGGCCAACTGTTTGGATGGCACTATGTGGTGTGCTTTGGTCTCCTGTTTTGTGTAAGGCATATAAAATGGGATTTAGGAAATTATTCTTGTTGCCTGGTAGGACGTCAATATATACTCTGGTAGACGACTGTGAGCCTGAAACATACACTTTAGGGTCTCTTCTCAGTCTCTATTCCAGTGCACAGCAGCCGACATTGGTTGTTTATTTGATTTTAGCATGGCCTGTATTTTGGGTAGTTTTTCATGGGGGTGAGATTTTGTTCGGTCAAAAGTTCTTAATTGAAAGGATCGTTTTGTTTTATGTTTTCATTTGTTTATTCATGGTTAGATTTGTATGAATTTGCTTTTGGTAAGTTGTTAGTTTTAACGTATTGGTTTGTTTTGTTCTTTTATTTTGGCTTGGTTTGAAAATTGGCTTCGTTTGTTTTTGGCTATTTAAGTTTAAACAGGTAAGTTTGTATGAGTCAGATATAGTTTATTTTATTTTATTTTTATTTCTTAAATTTAACATATTTGTTTTCCCTATTTTATTTTAATTTCTTAGGCTAGTTAGTTTCTAGTTTTAATATTTTTGGTTTTATTTTGGCATAATTTTATGTTTACATATTAGTTTGTGCTGTTCTTCAGCTTGGCTTTATTTTGGCTTCGTTTGCTTTTGGTTTTAACAAGTAAGTTTGCATGAGTTAGATATGGTTTGTTTTTATTTCAGTTTTTAGGTTAAACATATTTGTTTGTTCTTATTTTTATTGTTTCTTATGCTAGTTAGTTTCTAGTTTTAACATATTTGTTTTAGTTTAAGTTTGTTTGGTTACTTAGTTGTTTAATTGTAAGTTTCAACATATTTGTTTTGTCTTATTAGTTAAGTTATTTTCGATTTTTGTTTAATGTATAGCTGTTAGGTATTTATTATTTTGTTATTGGGTTGTGTTTGTTTCATATGTCTTATGAAAATCCCTCCAGCCCTCCTCGAAGAGTCTTGCGATTTCTGAAATGGTCAGTTTTTCTGGGCTTGATGGTGTTGCTTTGGATGTCGATGGTTTTGGTGCTTTTGGTGAGGTATCGCTTTGTCTTTGTTGTGGTGATTGTTGTTGTTTCTGCAGTGCATCTTTGTATGCTGGGCATCCTCTGTATGTGGCGATGTGGCTGCCTTTACAGTTGGCACATTTTCCATCCTGGTGTCTTGGCTTTGTGCATTCTGCTGAGTGATGGCTTCCAGCGCACTTGTAGCATGTGTAGTCTCGCTTCTTGCAGTCCTTGGTTTTGTGATCGAACTTTTGGCATTTATGGCATTGCTCTATGTTGTCAGGGTTGGCAGTGTATTTAATGATGCTGACCAAGAAGGTGCCAATTTGTTCAATTTTATATATTTCTTGGTTGTTTTCTTTTACTTCCAGGTCTACAATATATGAAGCTGTTGGACGCTGGGTTGCATGGCTTGTGATGTTCTTGGCTGAGCGTACTGTGTGTCCAAGGTGGGCTAATTTGAGCGTTATCCAGTCTATGGGTGTGGAAGGATGGAGTCCTCTGATGATGACTTTGTACGATTTGGGTCCAAGCAGGCTGTTTTCGGTGTAGGTGTCATTATATAGGCAGCTACAGAGTTTTAAAAGGGCTCTGTGCTTTTCCATATTGCTACAAACAAATCTAATTTCATCATATCTGATGGCTAGAGTGTAGAAGCCATCTTCTCCCACTTCAATTTCAGCCATTCTGACTAACTTCCCCACGTTCTGGACCTTTGGGACGACAATGTATGGTATTGTGGTGCTGTCTTCGTTGTGTGTTCCGCTCATATTGGTCGAGCTGTTGATTGGAGTAGAGATAATATGGCTTTAGTAACGGGTAAGTTTTTATTTTACAGGTAAGTAATTGGTTTGTTTTTGTTCAGTAGTTTTCTTATGTTTTAACAGGTGAGT
>NW_026996718.1:0-1569 GCF_035044405.1 Drosophila montana
TAATGCAGCTTAATTTAGCAAGACGGTAAATTAATTACTATCCGTCAAGTCTTAAAATACTGTTGGTGAATTTCTCCTTCCACTTAATTTCTTTATGTGCTTTAACTAGTTATTGTACATTCATTATATTAGCTTTGAATTTAAATTTTGTTTTGGGTACTGTATTTTTTATGTAAATCAAGTTATACCTATCTTTCTATTAATTGGCACCATGCTAAAAAAAATGAACAATGCGTGAATAAATGAAATATATTAGCTTATTTGATATGATATCCTAAATCCTTAATTTATTTTTTATCCGTTTGCAATTTATAGTAATGGTTTAAGAACCTGAAATAGGGACAAGCATCCACATTCTATTTTTTTTTTGTTGCTTGTCAAGGTAGTAGAGAGAAAGAGAGACGATCAACACCTTAGTTGAATTTTGATGTTCGGTCGGAACACATTAATAGTACACATACTAGAATCTTGTATTTTTTTTTTTAATGGATTAACTTAAATCAATAATTTTTTTTATTTTGATCGCACTAAAACTATGTATTTATGGTAAGTGCAGAAGGGAAAGGAAAAAACCCTCACCAGTCCAACGAGCTATTGTCCGAGCATTAGCGAGAAGTGCGAACCTCCAATTCCTATGCACCCGGTTAGGCAACCCACGGCCGTTCGTTTTATTTTGGTTGATGGCCAAACGAAAGGCAAAAACTGAATCCGAACCTCTCCTCCATTTTATGCTTCTGCACATGTAGCGCGAAGACTGAATGTTAATGTTAGAGAGCTAGAGCAGGAAGCTAATACAGCTCAACATAACATTCGTCGACAAAATGATGCATATCGCACTGGAGAGCGTGAAAGAGACGTCTTTAATCGGCGAAATGCTCGTCAAAATATTATCGCAAGACGCAGAGAGCAAGTCGTCAATTCTTCTCAAAGACGAGTTACTAGAAACCAGGCTCGCATAGGAGAGAACGAATTGCGAAATATGGCTGAAACTCGAGTTATAAACTTTAGAAATAGTTTTCAAAATCGTGCCATGAAATAGAGACGCTAGAGAAGAAATGTCACCTGAAGACCGAGACCAACAGCGTGACCTGCGTAGATGCTTTTTGCCAGAGGTAAATATGCATATCTTGCGGAGACACTTGGTTTCCTTTCCAAGTAAAGCTTTTAAATAAAATAACTTTATCGGCAAAGCTCCCAAGAATGGATAATTCAAAATCATATTATCTATCCAATAAGTTCCCAAGTCCATCTGAAGACTATTTGTTTTGCTTAACTTGTCGCCGACACATATCGTCCGGCAAGATTCCGAGTCTCTGTCTGTCTGAGAGGTACAACTTTCCTGAGATTCCAGACTGCCTTAAAGACTCAACGTGTCTTGAAGAACGTTTAGTTTCGGCAAGAATCCCATTTATTCGGATAATTTCTTAGCTATGAGCTAAGAATACTAGAATCTTGTTTTTTTTTTTTTAATGGATTATCTTAAATCAATAATTTTTTTTATTTTGATCGCACTAAAACTATGTATTTATGGTAAGTGCAGAAGGGAAAGGAAAAAACCCCGACCAGTCC
>NW_026996719.1:0-4709 GCF_035044405.1 Drosophila montana
CCTCTCCTCCATTATATGCTTCTGCACATGTAGCGCGAAGACTGAATGTTAATGTTAGAGAGCTAGAGCAGGAAGCTAATACAGCTCAACTTAACATTCGTCGACAAAATGATGCATATCGCACTGGAGAGCGTGAAAGAGACGTCTTTAATCGGCGAAATGCTCGTCAAAATATTATCGCAAGACGCAGAGAGCAAGTCGTCAATTCTTCTCAAAGACGAGTTACTAAAAACCAGGCTCGCATAGGAGAGAACGAATTGCGAAATATGTCTGAAACTCGAGTTATAAACTTTAGAAATAGTTTTCAAAATCGTGCCATACAGTCAGCTCCGCAATCTCAGAGAAATAGAGACGCTAGAGAAGAAATGTCAACTGAAGACCGAGACCAACAGCGTGACCTGCGTAGATGTTTTTTTGCCAGACGTAAATATGCATATCTTGCGGAGACACTTGGTTTCCTTTTCAAGTAAAGCTTTTAAATAAAATAACTTTATCGGCAAAGCTCCCAAGCATGGATATTTCAAAATCATATTATCTATCCAATAAGTTGCCAAGTCCATCTGAAGACTATTTGTTTTGCTTAACTTGTCGCCGACACATATCGTCCGGCAAGATTCCGAGTCTCTGTCTGTCTGAGAGGTACAACTTTCCTGAGATTCCAGACTGCCTTAAAGACTTAACGTGTCTTGAAGAACGTTTAATTTCGGCAAGAATCCCATTTATTCGGATAATTTCTTAGCTATGAGCGGCAGTGTGCAGTTAGAGGAGTTGTGGTCAACGTACCAATTTCTGCTTCGGAAACTGTGACAGCTCTTCCGCGCACCTTTGAAAACAGTCATGCAGTACAAATTCATTTGAAGCGCAAGCTCGAATATGCGCATAATTTCATGACTGAGACAATAAGGCCGTGCGCTCGAAGCGTTGCGGTATTTGATAAACATAGAATTATATCGTATGCCCAATATTTCTGTTGCTTCCACGACACTTCTGATCAGGGTTATCTTAATCCAGGTGGACAGGAAACTTTGTTGAATAACGAGGTATTAGAAAATAATGCTCTAATTGGTTGTATTGCAATGGCTTCAGGTGAGGGTCGACGGCAAATTGATATGACGACAGATGAGGATGCCGAAGAATTATCGTTCCCAACCATTTCATGTGGCGAAATTTGTACGAGCTCACGCGCATAAAATGTTGTATTTCTAGCTGCCTTCGGAAAAAATCAAGAAACGCCAATATCACCGTTGGTAACTTGAGAGATGAAGGTTTTGTCAGCAATCTTGTGCAGCATGATGATGGATATCATGTTCTTAAGGGCCTGCGATCTTCTCCGGCACATTGGGAAGCTGAGAAGAAAAAAGTGCTGGCAATGATTCGTCAGTTTGGGCTGCCCACTTTTTTCATTACGCTTTCTGCTGCTCCAAATAGAGTGACCTGCTGGTTATTCTATCTCTCATTTTGGATAATAGAGTCCATAGTGGGGAAGAAGCAGAGAATCTCTTAGGTTCCGAAAAAACTCGACTAAATCGGTCTGATCCTGTGACTTGCTCAAGATGTTACTTAAAACAGATATTTTTGGAGAATATAAACGCTCTCAGTTTTATTGGAGTATTGAATTTCAACATAGGGGATCGTCACATTCACATGGCATTTATTGGCTAAGCAGCGCCCCTAAACTGAATGGAAATAGTTTTCAAAGTAGCCGTCAAGATATCGAATTTATCGCCAGATTCATAACAACAAGCGGAGATAATCCAGATTTGGAAGAGGTTATTAAGTACTAACAGCACAGACATAGCTTTTCATGCCAAAGAGAAATTAATAGGCATACAATTGTCGTTTCAACATGCCATACCCTCCCCATGCCTCAGACTGAAAAACTATACCCCCTAGAAGAGGGAGATTCCAATCTTAGAAGGCATCAAGATATGTGGAAGAAAATCAAAGAGCTATTAGACAGTTTAGTTTCGGACGCTGAAGCTTTAAGCTTAAATAATTTTGATAGTTTTCTTGCACATATAAATACTGATTATATTGGATATAAATGTGCACTGAATTCGGATGATTGGACTCACTCTCCATTTCGTGTTTTCTCTGGCTGTAAACCAATATTCATTGGAATTAAGACCCCTTAGCAACAACGCAATCAACACTATGCACTCAAAACTTATAGATTTAAAGCATATTATTATTGATGAAATTTCAATGGTGGGTGCAAAATATTGTCGTATTTGGATCTCCGTCTAAAGCAAATTTTTAGAAATAATACATTCTTTGGCGGAATTGCAATATTGGCATTTGGTGATCTAAAGCAGCTTCCACCCATATATCAAAATTTTGGGAGCACCACTTTGGAATTTATTCCAATATGCATTGACATAAATAATGCGGCAACGTGAGGATTGCGCCTTTGCCATCGCATTAAATAATATGTCAGATGGAAAAATGACTGACACGGACAATCTGCTTATTCAACAGAGAATTGTTCTGCCTTCCAAAATAAATAATATTCCCAACGATGCTATAAGGTTGTTCTACTCAAATCAGAAAGCGAGCGACTACAATAATATCCGACTAAGCCAACTTATTACAGAAGAATATACTTCAAATCAATATCTGAAAGGAACAAGCTAAATATTTTAGAAAATATTAAATATTAATATGCATATTGACTATACAGCCAGCGGATCTGATGTGTTAGTTTCGACGCTTTGGCATAAATTTACTGAAGCAACTATGGGAGCGCAAGCAACAGCAAAAAAAACAGATCCTTTGCACTCTGATTGGCCAACAATTGAAAGAGTTTTAAGAACATTTCAATATAGGAAAAATGACCAAGTAACAATTGAACACTTGCAATTTCCAGTGGTTCCTGCTGAAGCAATAACCAGAGAGTCAGGGAGCAACCTACAGAAAAGTTGCAGTGCATTTGCTAGATGGCATGAGACGTGCAGCACTATACGTAGCTTGTAGCAGAGCGACTAATGCATCTGAGATTCTGCTTATAGGAAAGTTTAATCCGCCTTGAGAAATATAAGCTACCGATCCCGTTCATATAAAGTTGGAAAAACTCCGGGGCGAGAAAAAATTGACCACCCACCATCGGATATATTTTGAGAGAGTAGAAGAGAATATTTTGATATATTTCCATAATATTGAGTGCTTGCTTAACCATAGTTTAGAGACATTTCAAATGATTTTATAATAAACTAAGCAGATATTTTATGTTTCGTTGATATTTGGAGTAGAGAAGGCCAAGTATATAATATAGACGGCTTTGACATACTCGGTCGAATCGATGGTAGCATGTGTACAGGTAGTACTAGACCACCTGTTTTATTATTTTCGTTATTTTCGTTTTCAATAGTTAATTTTAGTTAAATTTATTTATATATTTATATATATTTATTTATATAAATATTCTTCGGCTGTTCGCTTTCGATTACATCTTTTTTTTTGATATGGAGATGGACGCAAGTCAGACAGAATCAAGCTCAAAATTCTTAAAATTCGTGCTAAATAGAATAGGTTCGGTCTACAAGTTTATTAAATCTTCGGCGTGCCGAAGATAGCCCTTCTTTCCAGTTTTTGTTTTTTCGTCACTGAGCACAAAAAAATTTAAAAAAAAACAAAACAAAACAAGTAAGAGTTTCTAGTCGGGAACTCCCTTCTTATTCCAACCCCAAATGCAGCTCGCACTACGCGCTCGTTTGTTTTAGTAGTAATAAAGATATATTAAACAAAAAAAAAAAAGCTCCCTTTGCAGGGTTAGAACTCGCAACTGATCGCATTACTTGCTGCCGCCCCTACTCAACAGTCACACCAGCGAAAAAAAAAATTAGAGTCCTCGATAGGGTTCGAACTCGCAGCATACCGCACTACTTAGACGCGTATACAGAAATTCTTGGAATTTGCGCTAGCTGCCACAAACACGTGGGCAGCCGAAACACATTTTCTTATAGTAGATCTTATTATAATTTAAAATGTTCGTGTATTCTCAAAATGACAATTGCACTTAAATTGTGGCTTATATTGGTGGGCAGCATATGTAAATTGGTTCATTCACTTGATTTATAGCTTTGTGGTGGTAGCGGGGAGGTGGCGATAAGTATAAAATGATAGATACTGATGTATGTATACTATTCTAGAAGCAACATATCAAGTTTGACTCTATCTCTTATTATTTACCCAATTTGCTCAAAAGACAGAATTCGATATCGATTGCTTGGAAACGGAGTAAGTTATCGGTTATCTGAAACAAACTCGATCTGCCCGGGCACTAGTAGGACCTACAGCTAATATTTTAAGTCTCTAGCTCTGATAGGTTCTGAGATACGGACGGACGGACAGACAGACAGACGGACATGGTTTGATCGACTCGGCTGTTGATGCTGATCAAGAACATATATACTTTATAGGGTCGGAGATGCTTCCTTCTGCCTATTACATACATTTGCACAAATACATATTACCCTTTTTAACCATTTTTAATAGGTTCAGGGTATACAAAATAAATCGCTCAGTAGGACTCGAACACTCGACAGACCACACTTCTTGCCACTTTTTACTCAAAACCCACACCAAGAATTCAGTTTCAATGAGAAAACAAAACGGATTAAAATAGCAGCACAGGAAACAATACAATCGCGATTGCAATGCTGTTGATAGAATTCAAAGAAGACCCGAGTGAATGTGTGTGTTTACATGTA
>NW_026996720.1:0-616 GCF_035044405.1 Drosophila montana
TATACTTTATGGGGTCGGAGATGTCTCCTTCTATGCGCTACACCCACCCAACTCCACCAACAACGCCCACCCAACCGCAGGGCTACGCGGCAATAATATAGACAGGATAGATATTAGATACAGAAAATAGAATAACGAAACAAGTTTTTAAATTGTAAAAACATGGCGAATTAACAAAAGACATCAAATGGTGCATAAGGCAAAAAAGTCCTTACAAACCACTTATTAAATAAATAAAAAAAAAAAAAAAAAAAACAAAAAGAACCTTCCAAAATATAAGAATCCCTAATATATGTACCATGACCATCAAAACGCCTCCCGAACAAACAAGATATAAAAGTAGAAGCCTACGAATATATTACAAAAATTCTTCAACAAGATGAAGGCAAAGATCCCTATGACCGACAAAAGCAGCGTAATTTACCAAATACATACCATGTGCAATAGTGTTTACAAACTAAAAACAAGGACTAGTCAACATAAATCGGACTTCAAATTAAGACATCAAAATAATATACAGAAAACAGCTCTAACGACCCACCGTATGAGAAGCAACGTAAACCAGCATCCAAATTTTGATGAAACAACAATGAAAACAATGATGAAAAAACAACAA
>NW_026996721.1:0-846 GCF_035044405.1 Drosophila montana
CCGTGGTTGGCCTTTCGTTCCGATTTTTTTATGTTTTTATTACATTTTGTGGGAAGTCATTTTACTCTCATGATCAATTCCTGTGTGGTATATTGTGTCCGATATGTTAATCATTCTTTTCACACAGCCGAGTGATGTGTTGATTATTTGTTGAAGGTAAGTATTCGTCCGGGAAACTTTATTTTGAGTGTGTTGTCAAATCTGCTTACTATAGAGTCTAAAAATGCTAATTTTCCGTCTTTTTCCAATTATTATCAATTATTCATTTTAATAATATACAGCCGTGGCGCCCCTTCCGATACGACCAGACACGCGACGCATCAGCTGGCGCTGCCCCTATATGATATTTAGCAAAGAAGAGCCAGCCAAAAACTCCAACTTGGATGCTGGCACTGAGAAAGGGGCCAGTGCAACGTGCAGCGTCATGGAGTGCAAAAGCGTGTCCGTTCTACCAACCTATGCACAATCCTGGTGCGTAACTGAGTTCCTTTCTTTGGACTGTAATCTCTTAACTAGTGTTTGTTGTTTTGCAGCTCGCACAGCAGCGACTCGAAGAAGGCTTCGCTGTGCCAAGCTCTGTTTCCCTATAAGACGCTCAACGAACCCGACCCGGTTACCATACTCATCACCTTGGCTGTGCTCGTTGGCTCCTTTTGCCTGCTCAGCGGGTTTATACTGCTCTGTGTAGTATCCAAGGCGTGGCAGGATGAAACATCCGAGGCCATTCTTCTAATGGGTAAGTAGAGCTTCTCGACTGGAGCAGATTTACACTGAGAAATCCCCAATTTCAGGCATTGGCTTCTTCATCACATCTTTGTCCTGTGTCACTTGGAAATTGACGAATGC
>NW_026996722.1:0-1899 GCF_035044405.1 Drosophila montana
CCTTCACGAGCCTGAGCATGTCGGCATACGTACAGTCGCCCACTCTGTGGACTGTAATGGCGTCGGCTCTGGTACGCTTCTGCGTTCGTTTGCGTCCATTGACTGCTGTCCAACTCTGTCAGCTGCCTTGTCGACCATCCGGGTTAGGGTTGGCAGGAGCTCGCTTGGGTTCCGCGTGCATCCTCGTTGGGATCTGACCCTGGTGCTTAGCCTTTTTAGAGGGAGTCCCGCGCTGCTCTGGCATGCCGTCTCTCGACCGTTTGGGTTGCTTGCGCCTTTTTGGCCTCCGAGCTTCGCTGTCCGCGTCTTTAGCTCGTTTGGTTCACCAATTCTGGCTAATGAAGGCGTCGGTTGCGCTTGAGCGCCACCTTCTGCAGATTTTCTACTCTCGCATCAGCCCGTTGATGTGGCGTTGTCCGTTGAACCGCGCCGTTAAGCCGTCTGGGACTATGCCCATCTTTTCGAGCGTGCCTCTCAGCGTTCTTGGCAGCTCATCACTTGCTTTTGCCGGCGACGACACAGTCACTCTTTGCTGCACTGGCGTGACCGCCTGGTGTGGCGGTGATCGCTGCAGCGCACAGCGGCGCACAAAGGCCTGCAGCTCATCCTCCATTTTTCCTATATGGGCACCTGCTCTAACTAACAGGGCTCTACAGGGAAGTCTCTCGGTCGCCAGAGGTTTCCTCAGGCTTTTGACCGCTGGGAGTTATACCGCTCCGACTCGGTCACCAGAGCCCCGTTTTTAATAGGCACCGCCGCGGCGGGTGGTTGAAATTGGTCTGTTCCGCGAACTTTTGCTTCTTTTTTCCCTGGAGCCTGAGGTGAGCACCGATACCGACTTCCTTGCCTGTTCTTAAGCGTGTTAAGATAACAAAGCTTACCTGCTTAGCAAGAACATCGTAAGCCCGAAAGTATGCTGTACTTTCTGCCAGTTATCTTGGACAGCTTATCGCCTGGTTGTTATCTCAGCTACGCAGTCTGGCAGCTGGCTCTCCAGTGCAGATCAGATGGTTGTGAACTGCGCTAGCCAACACTACTAACAGCTGTTAGAGTGAATGCAACCAACTGCACAAATAGCGAGACGGCTAATAAAATTGAGTGGTAAAACTCACAATAGCGCACAAAATACGCCAAGGAGACGCCACCACTCCCCTCGCCTGGATCGTGGAGCTGAAGACGCTACCCCAGGAACGCTCTGCACGGGCTTCTGAGTGAGTACCGCCACGAACCTTTTCGTGTATTGGGCTTATACACAGCTCACTGCGCACGTGCACTAACTTTACTGTAATTTTCTCAGGAAAAACACTGATATGTCTATTTTCGCTCCGAGCAGTGAAAAACGCGTCCGCACTCTATGCAAACAACTCTAATAATTATGTATGTCTATGTGTGTGTGTGTGTGTGTGTGTGTCTGCGTGTGTATCTGTGTGTGGTTCTGTGTATGTCTATGTGTGTGTGTGTGTGTATCTATGCTTGTGTCTGTGTGTGTGTGTGTGTGTGTGTGTGTGTGTGTGTGTGTGTGTGTGTGTGTATGTTTGTGTGTGTCTGTCTGTGTGTCTCTCTGTGTATGTCTATGTGTATGTGTGTGGCTGTGTGTGTGTATGTGTGTGTCTGTGTGTGTGTGTGTGTGTGTGTGTGTGTGAGTGTGCGTGTGTGTGTGTGTGTGAGTCTGTGTGTGTGTCTGTGTGTCTGTGTGTGTCTGTGAGTGTCTGTGTGTCTGTGTGTGTGTCTGTGTGTGTGTCTGTGTGTGAGTGTGTGTGTCTGTGTGTGTGTCTGTGTGTGTGTGTCTGTGTCTGTGTGTGTGTGTGTGTCTGTGTCTGTGTCCGTGTGTGTGTGTGTCTGTGTCTGTGTGTGTGTGTGTTTGTGTGTGTGTGTGTGTGTGCAAAGACAATATAAACA
>NW_026996723.1:0-1159 GCF_035044405.1 Drosophila montana
AAACTCATTCTAAAAATTTTTTTTCTAAGTTGAAGTAAAACTCGTCTATTTACTTGAAGGTTATTTTTCCTTTATCGTATATTTTCAGAATATATGTTACAATGTATTAGTTATAGGTGTGGTGAATATCAATTTTCATGTTCTAGTTCCGGAGTTACATTGGCGATTGGATGGCGGTTTAATGGTGACGGCCAGATACACTTCTTATGTGAACATGCCACCCGCCTTGCAGTATTGCAAAAAAAAGGGGAGATGTAAGTGGCTCTGTTCCTACTGATGAGCGCTGGAGCCAGACAGTATCTACCTGAAGACCATGTTTTGGGCCAATGGTGCGCCGCCTTGGAGAATTAACTCCAGATATATGTTCGAGCCCAACACCAGACTTGATGTCTCCGGCTGAAACCAGCGATCGTCTGCCAATCGGACGTTTTGAAAGGGCTCATTTAGCTTCTCGCTAATGAGTTTGGATTGAGTCCGGTACTGAAACGTAGGCAGCACCTGCAGGATGGCCTCTCGTTGGAAGCTGGAGGTCCTGGAACGGATGACGGCCGAGCAAGCGTTGTCTGTACCGGTGACGGATAGCTCGGAGGCCTTTGCCAAAGATGCGTCGATCAGACTTACCGGACAGCACGGGTCTAAAAGTGCCCGAGTGTCGCGGGTCGCCTTTCCGCTACCAAGTCGGATGACTGCTCTCGGGAGCACGGTTGTCCTTTTGTGTTTCATCAAGGTGGACAGGGAGATGGAACCAGCGGATGAAGGAGGGGGCGCGGAGCGTCGCACTTGGGCCTTGGTGGTGCACATTGGCTGGGATCGCTCCGGAGATCGCGATGGCGTGCGACGCGCTTCTTGGAGGTGAAGCGCGGTGTGATGGTCGCCCTGGCACTTGCGGCACTTGTCCTTGCGTCGACAGGACTCCCCGGAGTGTTGGTGAGCTAGGCAGTTTGGGCAATATTTGTTCAAGCCAAGAGATATTAACCCAAAAATTCTTTTAAATCTCCCCTCAGCAACACAAGAGTCTAAAGCCGCCCTTAAAGAGCTTCAGGTCACAATCCAGGGGTGTTTAACGGCTCTTGACTTGTCCAGGGTGAGCACCGAAAATTGGGATTGTCTGCTAATTTTCTTGTGCTCCTCTAAATTGCCTAAGCTCACGCTGTCAATA
>NW_026996724.1:0-537 GCF_035044405.1 Drosophila montana
TATGCCTGTCTGTCTGTCTGCCTGTCTTCCTGTCTGCCTGTCTGTCTGAATGTCGGTCTGTCTGTATGCTGTCTGTCTGCCATTCTCTCTCTGCTTGTGTGTCTAACGGTCTGCAAGTCTATAGGTCTTTCTTTCTGTCTGTCAGCCTCTCTGTCTGTCTGTCTGCGAATAAGTTGTACTTCTTATCTGTCTGCGAGTTTGGTCTTCCTTTCTGTCTGTCTATCTGCGTGCCTGTCTGTCTGTCTGCCTGTATCTCGTGTCTGTCTGTCTGTATATCTGCCTGTCTGTATCTGCCGGTGTGTCTGTCTACGAAGCCGTAGGTATTCCTGTCTATCTGTCTGCCTGACTGCCTGTGTGTCTCTCTCTCTTCCTGTGTGTCTGTATGTCTGCAAGTCTGTGGGTATGTGTGTCCGTCTGCCTACTTTACTATCTGTCTGTCTGTCTGCCGGTCGGTCTGCCTGTCTTTCTACCTGTCTGCCTGTCTGTCTGTCTGCCCGTCTGCCTGTCTGCCTGCCTGTCTTCCTGTCTGCCTCTCTC
>NW_026996725.1:0-37711 GCF_035044405.1 Drosophila montana
ATCGGTGACCTCTCCTGATACCTGTAGTAGTCGAACCATCTTGGAAAGGTGAAGTATTTCGCTATAGAGTTTCGTCTTTTTTTGAGCATTACCAGCTGAGTGTAACTCCGCTGCCAGTGTATTGTTCATAAATATTAATTGCCCTGGGTTGCAGTCTGCCTCGCATACTGGACATTTTAGGGTTGTCTTTAGTGCATTGCTTATGCAAACGGTTTGAAAACGGTGTTGACAAGGAGTAGTCGCAGATAGCTGCTATTCATAGCAATTGCTCATGCTCGCGATAATCGCTGCAACTATGCTCTCTGTGCTTCGTCTTGTGGCTTCAAACAACAAAAAACTAAATAGGAATTATATTTTTTTAACTTGCTTATTTATTCTATCTATATTTTTCCCACATGTTATCGCTTACAATCCCAAATCTAAGTAGTTGAATTTGTACTATTTATTTTACTGGAATCTATTTCTGATTTGGATTTTTACTGCTCAAATATGTCCAGTTTGTTGTAATTCCAAATAATCCTTGAAACAATTACCCCAAATTTTGATTATTATTACCGCTTTTCCGATCTTACCCGCTGCTAAAAAGAACTAGCAATTAATTGTGGTCGACTAATCCAGCAATGTCTGAACTACAGTCGCATATTCCCACAACTAACTACTGCCTAATCACAACGTTTTTTCCCGAGAAAGGGGTCTAACAGGGCAGTTCAAAGATAATATATAGTATATATAGTGGTATGGTATAACCTTGAGTTTAGATTCGGGACTGTTGTGCACTAGGTGTTAATCGTGCTTACGTAAAAAGTAAAAGTTTTACTTTCTTGCTAGGGTCCCACGTGTTGGCCACCAAATATGTACGGGTGGGTGGTACGGGCTCAGTTTTTCTGCCTTTTTGTTTGGCCATCAAGCAAAATAAAAACAAACGGCCGTGGCTGTTGCCTATCCGGGTGCATAGGTTCGAAATTCTTGCTCATGCTGTGCGAACAAAAAAAAAATATTACTGATTTAAAGAAATTCATTAAATAGCAGGCTCCTCGTATGTGTATCCTTTAATATGTTCCGACCGAACATCCAAATTCAAACTATTCGGCTCTCTTTGTCTCTACCCTTCCTACCTTGACAATAAAATAGAATAGAACCATCACTATAAATTGCAAACGGCTAACATGGGTACTTGATAGATAAAAATCGCGGAATTAGGATATCATATCAAATAAGCTATTATAATTCATTTATTCACGCGTTGATCTTTTTCGAGCATGATGTCAACGAATAGATAGATAGGCATAACTCGATTTACAAATAAAAGTTGCACAAATTTAACTTTAAAGTGAATAATGTATGTACAATAATTAGTTTAAAGCACATAAAGAAATTAAGTGGAAGGAGAAATTTACAGACATTGTTTCAAGATTTGACGGATGGTAATTATTTTACCGTCTTGCTATATTAAGCTGCATTTAAATGTTAATATATATATCTATATATATATATACATATATACATACACTTACAAGTGCTGTTTTGAGCTCACTGTGGGTTTTTACTGTTACTCACTCAATATCCTCCGAAGCAGGCGTTGGGCCCAATGTGTACGACGATTAGGATCGCTGTTACTAAATGTTTATAAGTATATAAACACATGTATATATATAATTGAAATAGGTCAAAACGCTTTGTTAAAAAAAATATAATTTTATTAAACGGTGCGTAACTTACGCGGAATTTACAGGAATAATATATTCAACTTGACGGTTTGGATGCGTCGGATAAACTCCAACTCCAAACTATTGTCAACTCTTAGCAAACCTCGGCTGAGTTTTCAAGATCATGAGCTTTTTTTCTATTAGCAATGCTCTTTATTATTTACTCTCTGTGTCAGTTTTCTAGAATATTCTAAGAGCCTGGATTAGTGCTGCGTTGGCAATTAGTTCATTTGGTGGGAATAACGATTGTGGCGGATGTTTATGTCTAGTGATTTTATGATCGGTGCCACGCCAGAATTGTTATTGCCACCAAGAATTTATAATTTTGGACCTCTAAGGATTATTGTTACAAATTCCAATTGGAGTGTATCGTATTGCAATATTTAGGTGACATTCTTAGTTGCTGGGCTTATGTAAGTTAACAACAAGTAAATTTACACAGTCCCAATAAGAAGCATTGCAACACCTCATAAGAAGTGCAGCAAAATGCTGACTAGGCGTCTGTGCCATTTCCTCCACGCGCCAACTGGCAACCGCAGAAACTTCCAAGAAGAATTGCCCAACGGGCCAACAACATCAGCACATCAGCACATGCCGCTAAGCCATAGGTAACTAGGGCTAGAATTGAATTAAGTTTATTTAGTTGCAAATTGACATCAAATAAACTAAGACTTCTTTCCGAAAATTATTGGAATTAACTTGCATTCGCCAGTTAAGCCCTTAAAAGATGGCTCGAGACCGAAGATATAGAATTACAACTCAATACAACGAAAGCTGGCGTAGCAGATATAGAAAGACTCCATAAAACAATAAACGAAAAAATCCGCATTATTAAAAAGTTAGACGACAGTGAAGCCAAACTAAGTAAGATAGAGACAATACTTTATTTTTACAATCACAAACTTAACACGACACTACTGGACAAACTCCCGCTCCCTTATTTCTTTATGCTGGACAACCGATTTTAGATACACAACAAAACAAGGAAATTAAAATTAACAAAATAATCAAAAACATAAAAGAATACGAAGTTGACACTAGATATAGAAAGGGACCATTACAAAAAGGCAAACTGGAAAACCCATTTAAACTAACCAAGAATGTCGAGCAAACTGACGATGACCACTACAAAATTACTAACAGAAACAGAGAGACGCACTACTACAAGACCCAATTCAAGAAACAAAAAAAGATTAATCAAATTCCCATCCTACAGGTTCCTGGTTCATCATAATACTCTAGCTCACTTGTATGAACTCATACCAAACTCAACAGATTCAGATCAACAACATCGATACTGACCATGGATATCTCTTATTTTCCGACAAACCAATACAAATCTCGTCAGAATGCGAACATCATTGTCTTCGCATCAATCTTTCTGATATAGGCAACCTATCCCATTATTTCAACACTAAGATAACTAACTACACTGATATCCCACAAATTAAACTCTTACGTAACAAAATGCTAAGAGAACTTAATGTTATAACCATACACCAGACAAATAGACAGAAACGAGGATTGATTAATATAGTAGGATCCGCGTTTAAATAACTATTCCGAACGTTACGTGATAATGACCGAATGAAAATCCAAAACCAAGAATCAGTATCAATTAGCTTACACGAAATAGACGATGTGATTCAGCTGATCAATAATAATATGCAATAGATTGAAGAATTTGCAAATAAACATAGTAACACAGAACAGCAATTATACGAACTGAATCAAGAAGAATATAGAAGATATTGCAATGGGAATGCAACTTTCTCGACTAGGACTATTCAATCCAAAATAACTTAATTTCGACATGTTAGAAACATATTGCTAACCAAAACATCAACCTGGATTAGTACTAATCAAATACTTATCATATCACATATCACTATCAAACAAAAAAATGTTCATACCATCAATATAATACCTTACCTGGATAGTAATGGTTATCAGCATGATCATTTAAAAAAAAACACTTATTTCGAAGAACAAAATAAAATTTATAACAAAGATTACAAAGAAATACACGATGAATGTATTAAGAATATTATAAAAATAACTAACCTAAACAAATAATTAAATATGTAGAACCAAACAATATCCTAACCTGGAATATAAATGATACCATTATAAGACAAGATTGTCAGAAAAAAAATGAAAATATAACGATTAAAGGCAACAAAATAATAACAATAAAACAATGTAAAATGAAAATAGGAAAGATAGTGTTGAGTGAAAACCATCTACATCCCGAAATGACTCTAACTCCATTGTATACACCCTTAGAATTAATAAAAATAAAACCAAAAGAACATAAACACATTGTAAAATTAATATCAAATAACAATATCACAGTCTGTATTGTTTGCATATATTTGAAGTTTAAAACTAAAACAACCATGGAAACACAAGATACAAATTCAATTGCATTACCCAGATTGTATCCATCAACCTCAGCAGAAGCATAAGCTTCCTTTTTAGAGGGAGGGAAGTAGCATATTATGCTGACATAATCATAATACACGACACATACAATCTTGCGCATGCATAAATATGAAACGCGTGCATGAGTGCTGACCAAACAATTTTTATATTGACTTTGAAAATAAAATAAACTCTGTACAGTCAGTCTTAAACCGAAAAGGAAATAAAACGGATGCATTTATTAATTCTTCTTAATTTCATTTAATTTTCAGTGTTGACCTTAGGTTTCTTAACCCGGTCATTTAATAGACTCAAGTAGTTAAACAACTACTTCATTATATATATACAATTTAGTAAAATTGAGCGGAATCATTTCTGCCAAATTAGAAGCATAGCCTGTAAAGCTATGCGAAACAATAGGTAGGAATCTGTAAAAACAATAATTATCTTATGTATGAGGATAACAAAATAAGTAAAATAGAAATTGTAACTGAATTGAAATAAGCCATATACATATGGCATAAAATACTCAATAAACATAAAAAACATACCCAAAATGGTTTTAGTAGATACTAAGACAGTAGACTCCATTGCAAACATCTCTATATATAAAACTGTTTGTCCTGACTGACTGACTGACTGACTGACTGACTGACTGATTGGTGATCAACGCACAGCCCAAACCGTAAGAGCTAGGAAGCTGAAATTTTCACTGTAGTTACCTTATGTGATGTAGGTGCACGTTAAGACGGGGTTTCGGGAAATTCCACCCGCAAGTGTGGAAAAATCGCGAAAAACGTTTGTATGTAACTTTTTTGTTTACTATCCGATCGGCCCCAAACTTATTTTCAAAGATCTTTGTTCAAATTCATTTGAGGGGTGTTTCACACTTTTAGGAAAATCCGTTCCTCCTTGGTGGAAATGGAGGTCAAAGATTTGGTGGGTGGCGTTTCGCGCTCAAATTCATTTCCAGAGATCTATTAGAAAAATCATTTGAGACGTGTTTCACACTTTTCGCAGAATTCAAACTTCTTCGTAGGGAATGCGATTTAAAGATTTTTTGTGCGAAGTTTTAAGTTGTTTCCGATTTGCTTCAAACTTATTTTCAAAGCTCGCAATAAGAACTTAATGAACACGTATTTCGACGATTTGGAAAATTCCACCCGCAACAGTGGTAAATTGGCGGAAAACGGTTGTATGAAAGTTTTTTGTTTACCATCCGATCGGCCCCAAACTTATTTTCAAAGATCTTTGTTCAAATTCATTTGAGGGTTGTTTCATACTTTTTGAAAAATCCATCCCTCCTTGGTGCAAATGGGGGTCGAAGATTTGGTGGATGACGTTTTGTGTTCAAATTTATTTCCCAAGATCTATAAGAAAAATCATTAGAGACGTGTTTCACATTTATCGCAAAATCTAAACTCCTTCGGTGGAAAATGCATTTTTAAGATTTTTTTGGTGAATTTTAAGAGTTTTCCGATTTGCATAAAAGTTGTTTGATTCCCGTCTGATCAGTTTTAAAATCATTTTTAAAGCTTTTTTGATTTTATAACGTGCCACGGGCAAGGCCGGGTTATACCCGCTAGTAATAAATAAAGTAGAAGTTGAAAGTCCAGATCAAAAATTAATCGTAACATTGTTAATAATAATAGTAATTATCATGTGCACCAATATCTCTATATATAAAACTGTTTGTCCTGACTGACTGACTGACTAACTGACTGACTGACTGACTGACTGACTGATTGACTGACTGACTGATTGGTGATCAACGCACAGCCCAAACCGTAAGAGCTAGGAAGCTGAAATTTTCACTGTAGTTACCTTATGTGATGTAGGTGCACGTTAAGACGGGGTTTCGGGAAATTCCACTCGCAAGTGTGGAAAAATCGCGAAAACGTTTGTATGTAACTTTTTTGTTTACCATCCGATCGACCCCAAAGATTTCAAAGATCTTTGTTCAAATTCATTTGAGGGGTGTTTCGCACTTTTCGGAAAACCCATTCCTCCTTGGTGGAAATGGAGGTCAAAGATTTGGTGGGTGACGTTTCGTGCTCTAAATTCATTTCCAGTGATCTATATAAAAAATCATTTAAGACGTGTTTCTCACTTTTCGCAGAATTCAAACTTCTTCGGGGGGAAAGCGATTTAAAGATTTTTTGGGCAGCGTTTTAAGTTGTGTCCGATGTGCGATTAAATTCATTTCCAGAGATCTATTAGAAAAATCATTTTAGTCGTGTTTCACACTTTTCGCAGAATTCAATCTTCTTCTTGGGGAATGCAATTTAAAGATTTTTTTTGCGAAGTTTTAAGTTGTGTCCGATTTGCTTCAAACTTATTTTCAAAGCTCTCAATAAGAACTTAATGAATACGTATTTCGACAATTTGGAAAATTCCACCCGCAACAGTGGTAAATTGGCGGAAAACGGTTGTATGAAAGTTTTTTGTTTACCATCCGATCGGCCCCAAACCCATTTTCAAAGATCTATGTTCAAATTCATTTGAGGGGTGTTTCACACTTTTTGAAAAATCCATCCCTCCTTGGTGCAAATGGGGGTCGAAGATTTGGTGGATGACGTTTTGTGTTCAAATTTATTTCCAAAGATCTATAAGAAAGATCATTAGAGACGTGTTTCACATTTCTCGCAAAATCTAAGCTCCTTCGGTGGAAAATGCAACTTTAAGATTTTTTTGGTGAATTTTAAGAGTTTTCCGATTTGCATAAAAGTTGTTTGATTCCCGTCCAATCAGATTCAATCATTTTCAAAGCTTTTTTGATTTTATAACATACGTGCCACGGACAAGGCCGGGTTATACCCGCTAGTGTTCTATAAAATTTAAAAATTGTACAACAAATGCCTTAAAAAGAAATATGTAAGCAGGGTAAATGATCTGTATAAAATATAGGAAGATAAAAAGAAGAAAAATACGAGAAATTTTAAGAGTAAAAACAGATCAATGTTATATTATATATATCCACTTTTAAAAATGTTAAATGTACTTTGGCAAGAGATATCGGCCATAATAAAACAAATTTGATTAATTATAAAAAAAAAAAATTGTCTATATGCATTAATATTTATGAATGTTTAAAATGAACACCACAGAAGTAATAGCAGAAGTTTATGTTAGAGATGCTTATTTTAAAGAAAGAATCCAACAATTGGCCTCAACGACCCCAATAAGCATATATGGATTAGAAAACTTATATGTGGATAACTTTTATTTAGATTTTTCACCGTTAATACATTGTACGAAAACAATATAGGCAATTTTATTGACCACCATATCCGGTGTGCAGGTAAAATCAGTAATATATGAACACCCAATACTAGGCAGAACCCTCGTTATGGTAGCATTTAGAAAGTAAATAAATATATAATGGAATGGAGGGAAATATATAAAAAAAATAAATGAATTTAAAAATAGATTTGATAGATCTTATGAATCCTTATCAAGAAATAATCCAACTTAAGGGCATACAGTAAACAAACATGCCGAAATGTTAGTAGAATTCTTCAACCAAGCACGTATACCAATATATGACTAGAGGACAGACTAGATAAGACACAGTGGTTCCAGGTATCAAACTAAGATCAAACTTGATAAACATAAAACAAAAGTATAATTTGGATATATCGATACCAACAATCTTAAACACCCCATTGACCTTTGAAACTCTTGAAGAACCGAAATCAAAAGAATCAGCAGAGATTGACTCAGTTAGGCCAGAAGAGCTTGGATCTTCAAATTCAGAAAAAAGGGAAGAATGTTAAAAAAATCTAACGATTCCTTTTGTTTTAAAACAATCTGAATGACAAAAGGATCATATGAAACAATAGCAATAGAGTTCATAAAGTCCAAGATAATTGGCTCAACCCTCTACAAAGTCCAGAATGAGACTACCAATAATGTAATTATAAAGAAATTGCAAGACACAATTGTCGGTGAAACATTCGAAGCAGTATGGGCAACAATAGTAAATGTCTATCAAAAAGGTACAATAGCCACACAATTTACTAATGAAATTGGTAATCTACGAAGATTGCTTGAATCTTCGTATATTATTACCATCTGAGCATGCTAATAAGTTCAGCACTAAAGAAGCAATTAATGTCGTGATCAAAAATTGTGAGCTTGGCATGTTAAAGACAATACTGGAAGCACCCGTCAAAACGGAAATAACAACTACCATAACCACCGAAGCACATCAACCAATTATAGACAAAATGGTAATGTACGACAAGCCCAAAGCACGACGGAAAACCAAAACAGCATCAATCTTAATTTAAATATATTTATCAGCATACAAAATGAACATACTGGTATTATATACTGGTATATTTAATAGATACAGGAGCTGACATCTCAGGCATAAAAGAAAATTCGGATAAATTTTTAGATATTGATTATGACCAAAATTACAGGAATTGGTAAAGGATCATGAAACTCATTAGGTTTAGCATTCTCCGAAATGCGAACTTCTAACTTTATTATACCATACCAGACGGAAAAATTGGAATAGACTTCATAAAAAAATTCAATTGTCAATTAGATTTCACTACAGAAAGTGACTGTTTCATTTTAAGACCCAATAACATTGTACTTTCTATACAAATACCAATTTTCCATAGTTCCAACAACAACGAGATAATTATCCCATCACGTTGAAAAATTAACGTAGATACTAAATGTAACCAAATCCTAATACCCAATCAGGAGACAGGAGAGTCTATTTGTTGGTAATTCAATTGCAGATACAAACGAGAAAGAAGTGCTATCTTCGGCACACCGAAGATTTAATACCCTTGCAGACCCAACCTTTTCAAAATGCTTATAGTGCTTTGCCCGTATCTAAGAAGCACAGGGAAAATAAGTAGTTAATGCCGAGTATGGTTAAGATATCATGAAAAACAAAACAGGTTTCCGTACAACAACTTCATTTTCGACCGATCGTTCGTATGGCAGCTATATGATATAGTAGCCCGATGTGAATAAGATTTTGCAAAAGTGGAGGGAGCATAGTAAAACTAATAAATACCGAGTTTGGTCAAGATATCTTGAAAAACAAAAAAAAATCCATACAACAGCATAATTTTCGACCGATCGTTCCTATGGCAGCTATATGATATAGTTGTCCGATCTTAATAGGATTTTGCATATATATGGGGTGCGTAGTAAAACTAATAAATACCGAGTTTGGTCAAGATATCTTGAAACACATAAAAATTTTGCATACAAAAACTTAATTTTCGACCGATCTTTCCTATGGCAGCTATATGATATAGTTGTCCGATCTTAATAGGATTTTGCATATATATGGGGAGCGTAGTAAAACTAATAAATACCAAGTTTAGTCAAGATAACTTTATAAACAAAAATGTTTTTCATACAAGAACCTACTTTTCGACCGATCGTTCCTATGGCAGCTATATGATATAGTGGTCCGATCCAGCTGGTTTTGACATATGAACTGCGTGCAACAGAAAGAGGGACTTCTGCAAAGTTTCATAAAGATAGCTTTAAAACTGAGAGACTAGTTCGCATAGAAACAGACAGACGGACAGACGGACATGGCTATATCAACTCGGCTGTTGATACTGATCAAGAATATATATACTTTATGGGGTCTCCTTCTATGCGTTACACATTTCACGACAAAATTATAATACCCTCTGCAAGGGTATAAAAACGCGTACGTGAGAATAATAAATACAACTAACAGCAATAAAATTCTAAACATAAAGGAAATAAATTTTGAAGTATTATCTAATTATCAAATAGCAGACTCACACGACTCTCAAAGAGCAGAATCAATTCTCACTAAGTTAAAAAATAACTCTCCACCAGCATATAAGAAAATCATGACAGAATTATGTTCAAAATATAAAAATATCTTTGGATTGGAAACAGAACCAATCACAACTAATAACTTTTACAAGCAAAAATTAAGATTGAATGATGATGAACCAAGTTATATTAAAAACTATAGAACTGCTCATTCGCAACAAGCAGAAATAACTAAACAAGTAACTAAACTTGTTATTAAATTATTAGCTTATAAGAATAGATGATATTCTTGATCAATTAGGCAGAGAGAAAAATTTCTCGTGTCTAGATCTAATGTCTGGATTCTATCAAAAAGAACTTGAAAAAAATTCAAGAAATATAACCTCTTTTTCTACGAGCAATGGCTCTTATCGTTTCACACGATTACCTTACGGTTTAAAAATAGCGCCTAATTCTTTTCCAAGAATAATGACAATCGCATTAACAGGTCTTGAACCATCTCAAGCATTCCTATACATGGATGACTTAATTATCATTGGTTGCTCTGAAAAGCATATGACCAAAAATCTCACAAATGTTTTTGATCTATGCAGAAAAAACAAAATCAAGTTGCATCCAGATAAGTGCTCATTGCTTATGAAGGAAGTCACTTGTCATCTCGCAGTTTCACTAAAGGGGAAAGTAATTGGCAATTGCGGATATTAAAAAAAATTATAGCAAGAATTGATGTTAGCGATCTGTACACCAATGGAACATTTGACTTAGGTAAATTTTTCCAAAGGATTGAAAAAGAAGCCGGTATACATGAAATCAGCAAAGTCAAACTGGCACCAAGCCAAAAGATATTTGAATTAATTTCAAATGAATCTTTTAAAAATATGGGCAACAAAATATTAAAATCATTAAGAGTAGCGCTACTCATTATAGAACCATAATAGAAAATTAAAAAGATCAAGAAGCGATACTGTTTACATATCATGACGATCCCATACAAGGAGGTCATACTGGCATTTCAAGAACGCTAGCTAAAATAAAAAAGAGACTACTACTGGTAAAATACATACGTAGTTGTCGGAAATGTCAAAAGTCAAAAACGACAAAAGCGATATTTGAATCTTTTATACTGAAGTTCGGTCCAATGAAGACGTTCACTTCGGACATGGGTACTGAATATAAAAATTCTATTATCAATGACTTGTGCAAATATTTGAAAGTGGAAAATAAACCGTCCACTTCATATCACCACCAGACGGAACAATAGAAAGAAGTCATAGAACTTTTAACGAATACATTCGTTCATATATATCTGTTGATAAGACATATTGGGACGTATGGCTTCAATATTTCGTTTATTGTTTCAACACAATCCCCTCAATGGCACATAGTTATTGTCTATATGAGTTAGTTTTCGGCAAACAAAGTAATTTGCCATCGTATTTTAATTCAGTAAATAAAATAAGTCCATTATCTATATATATAAAACTGTTTGTCCTGACTGACTGACTGATTGGTGATCAACGCACAGCCCAAACCGTAAGAGCTAGGAAGCTGATATTTTCACTGTAGTTACCTTATGTGATGTAGGTGCACGTTAAGACGGGGTTTCGGGAAATTCCACTCGCAAGTGTGGAAAAATCGCGAAAAACTTTTGTATGTAACTTTTTTGTTTACTATCCGATCGGCCTCAAACTTATTTTCAAAGACCTTTGTGCAAATTAATTTGAGGGGTGTTTCACACTTTTAGGAAAATCCGCTCCTCCTTGGTGGAAATGAAGGTCAAAGATTTGGTGGCTGACGTTTCGTGCTCAAATTCATTTCCAGTGATCTATATGAAAAATCATTTGAGACGTGTTTCTCACTTTTCGCAGAATTCAAACTTCTTCGGGGGGAATGCGATTTAAAGATTTTTTGGGTGAAGTTTTAAGTTGTGTCCGATTTGCTTCAAACTTATTTTTAAAGTTTTACATAAGAACTTAATAAATACGTATTTCAGCGATTTGGGAAATTCCACCCGCAACAGTGGTAAATTGGCGGAAAACGGTTGTATGAAAGTTTTTTGTTTACCATCCGATCGGCCCCAAATTCATATTTAAAGATCTATGTTTGAATTCATTTAAGGGGTGTTTCACACTATTTGAAAAATCCATTCCTCCTTGGTGGAAATGGAGGTCAAAGATTTGGTGGGTGACGTTTCGCACTCAAATTCATTTGCAGAGATCTATTAGAAAAATCATTTGAGACGTGTTTCACACTTTTCGCAGAATTCAAACTTCTTCGGGGGGAATGCGATTTAAAGATTTTTTGTGCGAAGTTTTAAGTTGTGTCCGATTTGCTTCAAACTTATTTTTAAAGTTTTACATAAGAACTTAATAAATACGTATTTCAGCGATTTGGGAAATTCCACCCGCAACAGTGGTAAATTGGCGGAAAACGGTTGTATGAAAGTTTTTTGTTTACCATCCGATCGGCCCCAAATTCATATTTAAAGATCTATGTTTGAATTCATTTAAGGGGTGTTTCACACTATTTGAAAAATCCATTCCTCCTTGGTGGAAATGGAGGTCAAAGATTTGGTGGGTGACGTTTCGCACTCAAATTCATTTGCAGAGATCTATTAGAAAAATCATTTGAGACGTGTTTCACACTTTTCGCAGAATTCAAACTTCTTCGGGGGGAATGCGATTTAAAGATTTTTTGTGCGAAGTTTTAAGTTGTGTCCGATTTGCTTCAAACTTATTTTCAAAGCTCTACATAAGAACTTAATAAATACGTATTTCAGCGATTTGGGAAATTCCACCCGCAACAGTGGTAAATTGGCGGAAAACGGTTGTATGAAAGTTTTTGTTTACCATCCGATCGGCCCCAAACTTATTTTCAAAGATCTTTGTTGAAATTCATTTAAGGGGTGTTTTGCACTTTTCGAAAAATCCGTTCCTCCTTGGTTGAAATGAAGGTCAAAGATTTGATGGTGACGTTTCGCTCTCAAATTCGTTTCCAGAGATCTATAAGAAAAATCATTTGAGACGTGTTTCACACTTTTCGCAGAATTCAAACTTCTTCGGGTGGAATGCGACTCAAAGATTTTTTGGAAGAAGTTTAAAGTTGTGTCCGATTTGCTTCAAACTTATTTTCAAAGCTCTACATAAGAATGTAATGGATACGTGTTTCAGCGATTTGGGAAATTCCACTCGCAACAGTGGTAAATTGGCGGAAAACGTTTGTATGAAATTTATGTGTTTACCGTCCGATCAGTTTCAAAATCATATCAAATTTTGTTGAGAACATTGATTTTATAACATACGTGCCACGGGCAAGGCCGGGCTATACCCGCTAGTACAATATAGAAGACTATGCTAAGGAAAGTAAATATAGATTAGAAGTATCATATAAGCGAGCAAGAGTAATGCTTGAAGAAAATAAAAGATGGAATAAGCAGTCATACGACTTAAAGATAAACGACATAGAAATATCGGTAGGAGATAAGAAACGAAGCAGGTCATAAGCTAGATTTTAATTATTCTGGACCATATAAGGTCACTGGTATAGGAGATAGAGATAATATAGTAATATCAGATTCTAAAATAAACAGCAGAAAGTTCATAAGGATAGGTTAAAAATGTTTACTTCATAATCATATACGGTTACCGCTAGTTATCGTTGCATTGCAAGAAGCAAAAGCGGTTACCGCTGGTTTCGATGGGTTGCAAGAATCAAAAGCGGTTACCGCTGGTTTTCGTTGGTATTCGTTGCGTTGCCAGGCAAAGAATTGATGTGGACAGACGAAAGTAAACGGTCTGAGCGAACGGATGTGATTGCGCACTGCGAAAATTAGAAAAGAGGATCAAATGCCACCAACAAAGATGCAGGGACTCGCTGCTCGAGGTGAAAATACAATGGATTCATCGGTACATCCGACATCAGAAGTGGGATCGGATCCCCCTGATCCTCAGTGGCGTGAAATGTTTGAACAACAAAATAGAAATTTCATGGAGTTGTTGCGGGCAGTGCAGGCGGGCGCAGCGCCTCGTGAATCAAAAACGGTGTTTTTGCCAAAATACAATCCCGACGCTGCGGGTGCTGATGCAAGTGCTTGAATTGGACTGTGGACATGATTCTTACTGAGAGCCCGCTTGTGGGTAGCGCACTCGTTATGGCTCTCAGCAAATCTTTGGAAAGCAGTGCGTCGCCGTGGCTTTCTCAGATATGTTTTTCCGGAATGAGCTGGATTCAATTCAAGGAGTTATTTTCCCAACGATTTGTAGGCGTAGAAACGACCACGGCTACTCTCACGAAACTGCTAAGCGGGCGGCCAAGGACTGGAGAATGCATGTCAGCGTATGGTAGCAGACTTGTCACTTCGTTAATGACAAAGATGAAAAATATGGATCTGGAGGAAAAAGCGGTATCGGTTGTTCTCGCTCATGCTGCACAAATAGACAACAGGCTGAAGCATTTAGTGTGTACAACAAATATCAAGTCAAGAAGCGAGTTGCAGCGATAATTGCAACACAGCGTGCACTATGGGTCCCGAAAAAAGAAGCAGAAATTGTCGCACATCATAGCCACTATTGCCGACTGAAAAAAGATCGTGAGTTCAAATCATCAGGATTGTGGACAATCTGGAGGTTCTTGGATTCGTCCAAGGATGGAACCAAGATGTATACTTATCCATGCTGGTGAGTCCGTTGATTTTGTTTTGACTCTGGAGCCGAGTGTTCACTCATAAAGGAATCTGTAGCTGGAAAATTTTCTGGAAAACGATTGCATAATGTTGTAATGCTTAAGGGCATTGGAAATGTTTCTGTTTGTAGCTCATCGCAAATTATGACCAATGTAACCATTATTGATTTTGTTTTGGAATTACTATTTCATGAAGTTATGGAAAAATATTTGAAATATGATGTAATGATAGGCAAAGAAATTTTAAGTCAAGGTTATGAAGTAAACATTGAGCAACAAAAGTTTAGCATTTATAAGGTAAAATTGATTAATGTTGTAACTGAATAAAAAACTTTTGTAGATCTATCGAACGTACAGCGTTTGTTACACCAGAGGGGCAGTACGAGTTCTTGTCAATGCCATTTGGCTTAAAGAACGCTTCATCAGTGTTTCAGCGTGCAATTATAAAGGCGTTGGCTCCCCTTGCGTACTCATATGTTGTATATACGATGTATTGATTGTCGCCGAAACCAAGGATGAGGGAATTTCAAGATTGCAAAAAGGAATTGAAACCCTAATTAAAGCGGGATATTCATTTAATTTCGAGAAATATATTTTAAAGTCAACAAGTAAGAGGTTCTAGTCGGGAGCTCCCGACTAGGGGTTACCCTGAACCCTCTTCTTCCAACACCAAATGCAGCTCGCGCTACGCGCTCGTTTGGTTTAGTAGTAATAAAGAAAAATGAAAATTAAAAAATATTGTTCCTTTGGCAGGTTTCGAACTCGCAACTAACAGCTGCCACTGCCTCTACTCAAGGGCCACACCAATAATTGAGCTTTAATGAGAAAAAAAATCAATTAAAATAGCAGCACAGAAAACAATACAATCGCAATTGCAATGCTGTTGATAGAATTCAATGCAATTGCATATATATTCAATTGCATATAAATTATGGCTTAAATTGATGGGCAATACAAGTTGGAATTAGATTTATTTGAATTAGATTTATAGCTTTTCGGTGGTAGCGGGGAGGTGGCGAAAGGTATAAAATGAAAGATACTTGATGGTGCGCATTGTCTGGGATCGCTCCGGAGATCGCGATGGCATGAGACGCTGTTCTTGGCGGTGAAGCAGGGTGTGATGGTCGCCCTGGCACTTGGGGCACTTCTCCCTGCGGCGACAGGACTCCCGGGAATGTTGGTGAGCTAGGCAATTTGGGCAGTATTTGTTTACCAGAACTGCTCGGAGTCTCTTCTCTGGAGATAGCCGCATGAACCTTTGGCACTTTCGCAGTGCGTGGACTCCTCGGCATACTCGGCATCGGAACGACTCAGTTGCCGGGCGGCTCTTGGATCGGCCTTGTTGTTGGCGTGGAGACATCGTGCTGTTACGTGAAGAAGGCTGAAAAAAAACATAATAGTCATTAATTATGCGGCCTTATACGGATGTTCCGCAGACCTGTGGATCTAGGTTTCTAGTCTCAACTGGAGATTCTACTTGATGGAAAATGGAGACTAGATTTTTTGGGAACAGGATCAGCTTAGAGATAGGTCTCTTGGAGACACCTCGGGCTGTTAGAACGTCGAACACTCGGACTCTTTGGTCGTCGCCAGGATAGGTCGTTTGGATTCGACCTAGACCCAGTCATTAACTGGAAGATTATCTTCTTTAATAATGACTAGATCGTCCCGTTGTAACTCTCGCGTTGGAGTTTGCCATTTGTTTCTTTTGTGTAATTTTAAAAGACACTCATGTTTCCAACGGAGACAGAACCGTTGTTGCAAAGCCTTCAAGCGCTGCCAGCGGTTGATGATGGACGTGGCGTTTTCCTTGATCTCTGGCTCTGTGGCGGAAAGTAAAGGACCCCCGACTAGAAAATGATCGGGAGTCAGAGCTAAGAGATCAGTAGGATATTCCGACATTGGAGATATCGGTCTTGAATTCCAGCATGCTTCAACTTTGAATAGGAGCGTGGATTGGAGGTTGATGTAGACTTATAAAATAGAGTCTAGAAACTTTTTACACCTGCTCCCATAGGCCAACCATATGCGGTACACTAGGAGGGTTGAAGTGCCAGGACAGTTTCTGGAGACTGTAAGTGGCCTGGAGTTGCGTCTTAAACGTTTCCACAAAATCGCGCAAATGAACTTTGGCCGCACCGACGAAAGTTTTGCCGTTGTCGGAATTCATTTGACTTGGGCACCCTCGTCGTGCCACAAGTCTCTCAAATACCGCTAGTAATTTTTCAGTGATCAGGTCAGATGTAGCTTCTAGGTGGATGGATTTGGTGCTGAAGCACACAAAGACGCACACGTAGCCTTTTATAATAAGACAGGCTCGACCTGTGCTTTGGAATCCACTACTGTGATCGTATTAAACGCATCATGAGCTAATTGCCTCCATGCAGGGATATAAGATGGGTGAAAGCGGTCAAGAGACGCGAATATGCACATGTGTATGGCAGTATTATTGGATGCCGCTCATCGTAGCCGAGTGCTTCGGTCGTTCTTACGCGACCACATGCTCGAATAATTCCCTTACCATCTGGAAAGGGGTTCAAATTAAGGAGTTTGCTGGAAGTGAGCTGTTTTTTCGTGCTCAAGCAAGTGTACTCTGACGAGTATGCTTGTCTCTGGGTCAGGAGAATGAGTCTTTCTTGTGCATAAGAAATCTCGTTGCTATCAATTTCAATAGTTGACGGGAGCGACAATCGTTTGTATGCCAACACTCGTAGGGCTCGATCGAACTTGGAGAAGCGTTCGAGGAAAGAAAATGAGGGAGCCGTGTTTGCGAGGTTTACTTTAATCGTGCGTTGCTTTATTGTCGTATCTGGGAGGGGACCTGAAGGAATGGGCTATTGGTTCTGAGGTAGGCGTAACCATTCCGGCCTGTGCCACCACAGCTCATTGTTGACTAACGCTTGTGGTGGGACACCTCTGCTCGCTAGCTCCGCATTTATTGGAGTCGGTGGCCTGAGTACTTTTTGCGACTCTGTTTGCTACAAAGGTAGTCTAGGCACTGAGATGCGATCTTGTATCTCTATACTCAGGTAGCGGATCGTCCCAGCCCAGTTCTTGGACCCAGATCTCCTGCATGAATATTTTTGCCTGAACAATGACTGGACCCAGCCAACCTGCTGGTTCGAACAGTTTGGCAATCTGTGAAAGGACTTCACGTTTGGAGACGGACTGCTTGGTTGTTAGCTCGGATGGAGCGAAAAAGAATTCATCGGTGTCAGCTTTCCATCTGATCCCGAGAGTCTTCGCCGAACAGGCCTCCTCGATCTCTAAGAAGTCGGCGCGAAGCAAGTGGTCCTTGGGAATCGCTCTTAGCAAGTCCTTTTCGTTGGATGTCCATTTTCGCAAGGGGAATCCGGCAGATTCAAGGGCTTTGCGGAGTTCTGCAATTGCTTGACCTGCTGTTGATTTGGAATTGGCTCCCGCTAGTACATCGTCGGCATACATATTGTTTGCGATAATGTGACTTGCTAAGGGATAGAGCGGACGAACGTCATCAGATAACCTGATGTAGTACCCGGATTGGCAAAAAAGGGGCACAGTTAACTACAAACGTGACTGTGTTGAGCTCGAAGTCACGAAGCTCGTTGTCCTTTGTTCGGAACAGAATTCTCTGATAGGGCGTGTGTTTGGGATGCACAAGTATCTGCCGATCCATTTTCGTGATATCGGCATTTAAAAACATATCGGAAGAAGCGCCATCTTAGAATTTGAATGGTTAAGTCGGATTGTCTGGCTTGTGACCAGCATGATGTGGTAGATAAAAGTTATCCGAACCATTGCTTGGAGGGAAATGTTGCATGTGACCTAAGTCCAGATATTCCTGGATCACCGCATCGTACTGCTCCTTGAAGCGATTCTTGCCAAACGATTCTCGTTTCGAAGAAATTGAGCTAGTGCGATGGACTTTGAATGGCCGAACTGGATGTGATCGGAATTCTTGAATGGCAGTGTGACCAAGTATCTGCCGTTTTTATCTTTTTTAGTGGTTTTTTGGAAGTTGCGCTCACAAAACAGGTCGGATTCCTTTACCAGCTTTACTGGAAACCTAGTAAAATTTTGTGAGCCGTTTATCCAAGCTCGCATTTGGATTCAGTGAGACTTAAGTTGAAAAGGTTGCGACAGATTTGGCACTGGTCTTAGAAACGGGGCCTGTAATGATCCAGCCGAAAATCGTTTCTTGACCAAGGAGAGTGCCACATATGTTGGGATAGGAGCCACCTAACAATGTAGATGGGAGGATATCGGTGCCGAGAAGCACGTCTATCTGTGAGCTCCTATAGAAAGAGGGATCGGCCAAATGTCATTTTGGAAGTTCTTTCAAGGCAGTTTGGGGGATGGTGTAGGAGAGCAATTGCCTGCTAGCTTTGGAAGAACATAAGAAACGGGGCCTGTAATGATCCAGCCGAAAATCGTTTCTTGACCAAGGAGAGTGCCACATATGTTGGGATAGGAGCCACCTAACAATGTAGATGGGAGGATATCGGTGCCGAGAAGCACGTCTATCTGTGAGCTCCTATAGAAAGAGGGATCGGCCAAGTGTCATTTTAGAAGTTCTTTCAAGGCAGTTTGGGGGATGGTGTAGGAGGGCAATTGCCTGCTAGCTTTGGAATAACATGGACTGGGGTGGCGTATGTGCGGTAGGTCGTACATCCTCTATCGCCCCCAAGGTGCGATATCGGTCGATCAGAATTGAATTCATCTCGGACCATTGCCTCTGCCTTATCGTGGAGCGATTGTTCCCATAATGACAGCGTGAGCTTAGGCAATTTAGAGGAGCACAAGAAAATAAGCAGACAATCCCAATTTTCGGTGCTCACTCTGGACAAGTCAAGAGACGTTAAACACCCCTGTATTGTGCCCTGAAGCTCTTTAAGGGCGGCTCCGGACTCTTGTGTTGCTGAGAGGAGATTGAAAAGAGTTTTCAATTGACTTTTGACTAATAGTCGCTTATTCTCAAATCTCTCCGTCAGGCTCACCCACGCTGACTGAAAGCCGTCATTCGTGAGCGGGGACTTGGAGACGATTGCCCTAGCTTCGCCGCTGGTTTTGGAATTTAGGTAGAACAATTTTTCCACCGGCGTCAGTCTTCGATTGTTTATATAAACCGTTGTAAACAAGTCTCGGAAAGTAGGCCAGCGTAGGTAATCCCCACTGAAAACTTCAGTGTCGCATGGCAGGAGACTGCAATTACTGGACATGGAGAAGTTGGAGGGGGGTTGCTCAGCTATTTAAGGCGGTGGCTCTTTCTATTTTTTCGAGTAAACGGAGTACGAGTAATAATATTTAGCTTGCATAGCCACCAGGTCACTGCTGCTGCAAGCGCCTTGGTTGAGAGCTCTGGAACATAACTCGTACTCGCGTTATACTTTTTCCCATAAAGTCTTAATCTGATGTCGTCGGATTTGGAGAGTGAACAGCGACACGTCACTGTCCGCTGCGTCATTGATCTTCACTTCAAACTGGCCTAGTCGGTCAGTTATCGAAACGAAGTCGTTCAGTGCCATTTCGCTTGTCTTCTGCATCTTTTGCGTAGTCGAACGGGTAATTTTTGGGTTAATATCTCTTGCTGGAATCGGACTCACAGGCTTGCGGGCGGTTGTGCTCGTACCCTCTACCTTGAGTTTCCCGAAAACCGTTTTAGGTGAGGTTAAAGGTCGCTTTGTGTCCTTATCGGACGGTGCTGTGCGTCGTTTTTGGCTGTTTTGATCACCACCGATTGGCAAACTAGGCTCTTCACAGAGCCAAAAATTTTAATAATCGGGTAAGATGTGATCAAATACAAATAATTTGAATCAGCCGAGCGAAACCCGAATGAGAATTGGCACAGAATCGATGAAATCAAGATATCAGAATAAAATGGAATTCTACGAGCAATGGCTCTTATCGTTTCACACGATTACCTTACGGTTTAAAAATAGCGCCTAATTCTTTTCCAAGAATAATGACAATCGCATTAACAGGTCTTGAACCATCTCAAGCATTCCTATACATGGATGACTTAATTATCATTGGTTGTTCTGAAAAGCATATGACCAAAAATCTCACAAATGTTTTTGATCTATGCAGAAAGAACAAAATCAAGTTGCATCCAGATAAGTGCTCATTGCTTATGAAGGAAGTCACTTGTCATCTCGCAGTTTCACTAAAGGGGAAAGTAATTGACAATTGCTGATATTAAATAATATATATTTCTTTAAACATGGAAAAAAAATTATAGCAAGAATTGATGTTAGCGATCTGTACACCAATGGAACATTTGACTTAGGTAAATTTTTCCAAAGGATTGAAAAAGAAGCCGGTATACATGAAATCAGCGAAGTCAAACTGGCACCAAGCCAAAAGATATTTGAATTAATTTCAAATGAATCTTTTAAAAACATGGGCGACAAAATATTAAAATCATTACGAGTAGCGCTACTCATTATAGAACCATAATAGAAAATTAAAAAGATCAAGAAGCGATACTGTTTACATATCATGACGATCCCATACAAGGAGGTCATACTGGCATTTCAAGAACGCTAGCTAAAATAAAAAGAGACTACTACTGGTAAAATACATACGTAGTTGTCGGAAATGTCAAAAGTCAAAAACGACAAAAGCGATATTTGAATCTTTTATACTGAAGTTCGGTCCAATGAAGACGTTCACTTCGGACATGGGAACTGAATATAAAAATTCTATTATCAATGACTTGTGCAAATATTTGAAAGTGGAAAATAAACCGTCCACTTCATATCACCACCAGACTTGGAACATATCACCACCAGACAGTTGGAACGAATACATTCGTTCATATATATCTGTTGATAAGACATATTGGGACGTATGGCTTCAATATTTCGTTTATTGTTTCAACACAATCCCCTCAATGGCACATAGTTATTGTCTATATGAGTTAGTTTTCGGCAAACAAAGTAATTTGCCATCGTATTTTAATTCAGTAAATAATATAAGTCCATTATACAATATAGAAGACTATGTTAAGGAAAGTAAATATAGATTAGAAGTATCATATAAGCGAGCAAGAGTAATGCTTGAAGTAAATAAAAGATGGAATAAGCAGTCATACGACTTAAAGATAAACGACATAGAAATATCGGTAGGAGATAAGAAACGAAGCAGGTCAAAAGCTAGATTTTAATTATTCTGGACCATATAAGGTCACTGGTATAGGAGATAGAGATAATATAGTAATATCAGATTCTAAAAATAAACAGCAGAAAGTTCATAAGGATAGGTTAAAAATTTTTACTTCATAATCATTTTAGTGTGGCCATGCATTAGAATATTCTTATTATTATTAAATTAAATAGTATTTTTACATTTTACATTTTTACAGACAGAAAATTTACAGTTATGTCGAAGAATGATTTTGTACCGAAGTGAAAAATCGGCAGTAATTCGTCATCAGAATAAAGCGAGAAGAACACTAGTATGCGTAGTCTTGATGTGTTGTGAATGCGAATACTGAGAGTCGCTGTACGAGGTACGAAGTACTCAAAGATGCAGGGACTCGCTGCTCGAGGTGAAAATACAATGGATTCATCGGTACATCCGACATCAGAAGTGGGATCGGGTCCCCCTGATCCTCAGTGGCGTGAAATGTTTGAACAACAAAATAGAAATTTCATGGAGTTGTTGCGGGCAGTGCAGGCGGGCGCAGCGCCTCGTGAATCAAAAACGGTGTTTTTGCCAAAATACAATCCCGACGCTGCGGGTGCTGATGCAAGTGCTTGAATTGGACTGTGGACATGATTCTTACTGAGAGCCCGCTTGTGGGTAGCGCACTCGTTATGGCTCTTAGCAAATCTTTGGAAAGCAGTGCGTCGCCGTGACTTTCTCAGATATGTTTTTCCGGAATGAGCTGGATTCAATTCAAGGAGTTATTTTCCCAACGATTTGTAGGCGTAGAAATGACCACGGCTACTCTCACGAAACTGCTAAGCGGGCGGCCAAGGACTGGAGAATGCATGTCAGCGTATGGTAGCAGACTTGTCACTTCGTTAATGACAAAGATGAAAAATATGGATCTGGAGGAAAAAGCGGTATCGGTTGTTCTCGCTCATGCTGCACAAATAGACAACAGGCTGAAGCATTTAGTGTGTACAACAAATATCAAGTCAAGAAGCGAGTTGCAGCGACAATTGCAACACAGCGTGCACTATGGGTCCCGAAAAAAGAAGCAGAAATTGTCGCACATCATAGCCACTATTGCCGACTGAAAAAAGATCGTGAGTTCAAATCATCAGGATTGTGGACAATCTGGAGGTTCTTGGATGCGTCCAAGGATGGAACCAAGATGTATACTTATCCATGCTGGTGAGTCCGTTGATTTTGTTTTGACTCTGGAGCCGAGTGTTCACTCATAAAGGAATCTGTAGCTGGAAAATTTTCTGGAAAACGATTGCATAATATTGTAATGCTTAAGGGCATTGGAAATGTTTCTGTTTGTAGCTCATCGCAAATTATGACCAATGTAACCATTATTGATTTTGTTTTGGAATTACTATTTCATGAAGTTATGGAAAAATATTTGAAATATGATGTAATGATAGGCAAAGAAATTTTAAGTCAAGGTTATGAAGTAAACATTGAGCAACAAAAGTTTAGCATTTATAAGGTAAAACTGATTAATGTTGTAACTGAATAAAAAACTTTTGAAGATCTATCGAACGTACAGCGTTTGTTACACCAGAGGGGCAGTACGAGTTCTTGTCAATGCCATTTGGCTTAAAGAACGCTTCATCAGTGTTTCAGCGTGCAATTATAAAGGCGTTGGCTCCCCTTGCGTACTCATATGTTATTGTTTACATATACGATGTATTGATTGTCGCCGAAACCAAGGATGGGGGAATTTCAAGATTGCAAAAAGGAATTGAAACCCTAATTAAAGCGGGATATTCATTTAATTTCGAGAAATGTACATTTTTAAAGTCAACAAGTAAGAGGTTCTAGTCGTGAGCTCCCGACTAGGGGATACCCTGAACCCTCTTCTTCCAACACAAAATGCAGCTCGCGCTACGCGCTCGTTTGATTTAGTAGTAGTAAAGAAAAATGAAAATAAAAAAATATTGTTCCTTTGGCAGGTTTCGAACCCGCAACTAACAGCTGCCACTGCCTCTACTCAAGGGCCACACCAATAATTGAGCTTTAATGAGAAAAAAAATTAATTAAAATAGCAGCACAGAAAACAATACAATCGCAATTGCAATGCTGTTGGTAGAATTCAAAGCAATTGCATATAAATTATGGCTTAAATTGACGGGCAATACAAGTTGGAATTAGATTTATTTGAATTAGATTTATAGCTTTTCGGTGGTAGCGGGGAGGTGGCGATAGGTATAAAATGAAAGATACTTGATATATTTATATATTATTCTAGAAGCTACATGTCAAGTTTGGTGACTCTACCTCTTATTATTTGCCGAAATTGCACAAAAAATAGTTTTTCGATATCGATTTTTATCGATTACTTGTAAACGGGGAAAGTTATCGAATATCGGAAACAAACTCGATCTTGCGCGGGCACTCCTACAGCCAAAATTTCAAGTCTCTAGCTCTTATAGGTTCTGAAATTCTTGCATTCATACATACGGACGGACGGACAGACAGACGGTCTGACATACATGGCCAGATCGACTCGGCTATTGATCCTGATCAAGAATATATATTTTTTATGGGGTCGGAACTGCTTTCTTCTGCGTGTTACATACATTTGCACAAATACAATATACCCCGTGTTGTAGTAGGGCGTCCGCAGGGCTTCCAGGTAACCTTGTTTTAATTGTTGATAATTGGGGGAGCGGTTGTGCTCTGAAGATGCCTTGGAGAATTAACTCCGTATATATGTCCGAGCCCAACACCAGACTTGAGGTCTCCGGCTGGAACCAGCGATCGTGCCAATCGGACGTTCTGAAATGGCTCATTTAGCTTCTCGCCGATGAGTTTGGATGGAGTCCGATACTGAAGCGTAGGCAGCACCTGCAGGATTACCTCTCGTTGGAAGCTGGAGGTCCTGGAACGTATGATGGCCGAGGAAGCGTTGTCTGTACCGACGCGGGTGACGGATAGCCCGGAGGCCTTTGCAAAAGATGCGTCGATAAGACTTACCGGATCGCACGGGTCTAAAAGTGCGCGAGTGTCACGGGTCGCCTTGCCGTTTCCAAGTCGGATTAGTGCTCTCGGGAGCACGGTTGTCCTTTTGTGTTCCATCAAGGTGGACAGGGAGATGGAACCAGCGAATGAAGGCAGCGGGGAACGTCGCACTTGGGCCTTGGTGGTGCGCATTGTCTGGGATCGCTCCAGAGATCGCGATGACATGAGACGCTGTTCTTGGAGGTGACGCAGGGTGTGATGGTCGCCCTGGCACTTGCGGCACTTCTCCCTGCGGCGACAGGACTCCCGGGAATGTTGGTGAGCTAGGCAATTTGGACAGTATTTGTTTACCAGAACTGCTCGGAGTCTCTTCTCTGGAGACATCGTGCTGTTACGTGAAGAAGGCTGGAAAAAAACATAATAGTCATTAATTATGCGGCCTTATACGGATGTTCCGCAGACCTGTGGATCTAGGTTTCTAGTCTCAACTGGAGATTCTACTTGATGGAAAATGGAGACTAGATTCTTTTGGGAACAGGATCAGCTTAGATATAGGTCTCTTGGAGACACCTCGGGCTGTTAGAACGTCGAACACTCGGACTCTTTGGTCGTCGCCAGGATAGGTCGTTTGGATTCGACCTAGACGCCAGTCATTAACTGGAAGATTATCTTCTTTAATAATGACTAGATCGTCCCGTTGTAACTCTCGCGTTGGAGTTTGCCATTTGTTTCTTTTGTGTAATTTTAAAAGACACTCATGTTTCCAACGGAGACAGAACCGTTGTTGCAAAGCCTTCAAGCGCTGCCAGCGGTTGATGATGGACGTGGCGTTTTCCTTGATCTCTGGCTCTGTGGCGGAAAGTAGAGGACCCCCGACTAGAAAATGATCGGGAGTCAGAGCTAAGAGATCAGTAGGATATTCCGACATTGGAGATATCGGTCTTGAATTCCAGCATGCTTCAACTTTGAATAGGAGCGTGGATTGGAGGTTGATGTAGACTTATAAAATAGAGTCTAGAAACTTTTTACACCTGCTCCCATAGGCCAACCATATGCGGTACACTAGGAGGGTTGAAGTGCCAGGACAGTTTCTGGAGACTGTAAGTGGCCTGGAGTTGCGTCTTAAACGTTTCCACAAAATCAAGCGAAAGAACTTTGGCCGCACCGACGAAAGTTTTGCAGTTGTCGGAATGCATTTGACTTGGGCACCCTCGTCGTGCCACAAGTCTCTCAAATGCCGCTAGTAATTTTTCAGTGATCAGGTCAGATGAAGCTTCTAGGTGGATGGATTTGACACGTAGCCTTTTGTAATAAGACAGGCTCGACCTGTGCTTTGGAATCCACTACTGTGATCGTATTAAACGCATCATGAGCTGATTGCCTCCATGCAGGGATATAAGATGGGTGAAAGCGGTCAAGAGACGCGAATATGCACATGTGTATGGCAGTATTATTGGATGCCGCTCATCGTAGCCGAGTGCTTCGGTCGTTCTTACGCGACCACATGCTCGAATAATTCCCTTATCATCTGGAAAGGGGTTCAAATTAAGGAGTTTGCTGGAAGTGAGCTGTTTTTTCGTGCTCAAGCAAGTGTACTCTGACGAGTATGCTTGTCTCTGGGTCAGGAGAATGAGTCTTTCTTGTGCATAAGAAATCTCGTTGCTATCAATTTCAATAGTTGACGGGAGCGACAATCGTTTGTATGCCGACACTCGTAGGGCTCGGTCGAACTTGGAGAAGCGTTCGAGGAAAGAAAATGAGGGAGCCGTGTTTGCGAGGTTTACTTTAATCGTGCGTTGCTCTATTGTCGTATCTGGGAGGGGACCTGAAGGAATGGGCTATTGGTTCTGAGGTAGGCGTAACCATTCCGGCCTGTGCCACCACAGCTCATTGTTGACTAACGCTTGTGGTGGGACACCTCTGCTCGCTAGCTCCGCATTTATTGGAGTCGGTGGCCTGAGTACTTTTTGCGACTCTGTTTGCTACAAAGGTAGTCTAGGCACTGAGATGCGATCTTGTATCTCTATACTCTTGCAGAAATAAATTCCACTTACTGAGAAGACCCTCAGGTAGCGGATCGTCCCAGCCCAGTTCTTGGAGCCAGATCTCCTGCATGAATATTTTTGCCTGAACAATGACTGGACCCAGCCAACCTGCTGGTTCGAACAGTTTGGCAATCTGTGAAAGGACTTCACGTTTGGAGAAGGACTGCTTGGTTGTTAGCTCGGATGGAGCAAAAAAGAATTCATCGGTGTCAGCTTTCCATCTGATCCCGAGAGTCTTCGCCGAACAGGCCTCCTCGATCTCTAAGAAGTCGGCGCGAAGCAAGTAGTCCTTGGGAATCGCTCTTAGCAAGTCCTTTTCGTTGGATGTCCATTTTCGCAAGGGGAATCCGGCAGATTCAAGGGCTTTGCGGAGTTCTGCAATTGCTTGACCTGCTGTTGATTTGGAATAGGCTCCCACTAGTACATAGTCGGCATACATATTGTTTGCGATAATGTGACTTGCTAAGGGATAGAGCGGACGAACGTCATCAGAAACCTGATGTAGTACCCGGATTGGCAAAAAAGGGGCACAGTTAACTCCAAACGTGACTGTGTTGAGCTCGAAGTCACGAAGCTCGTTGTCCTTTGTTCGGAACAGAATTCTCTGATAGGGCGTGTGTTTGGGATGCACAAGTATCTGCCGATCCATTTTCGTGATATCGGCATTTAAAAACATATCGGAAGAAGCGCCATCTTAGAATTTGAATGGTTAAGTCGGATGTCTGGCTTGTGACCAGCATGATGTGGTAGATAAAAGTTATCCGAACCATTGCTTGGAGGGAAATGTCGCATGTGACCTAAGTCCAGATATTCCTGGATCACCGCATCGTACTGCTCCTTGAAGCGATTCTTGCCAAACGATTCTCGTTTCGAAGAAATTGAGCTAGTGCGATGGACTTTGAATGGCCGAACTGGATGTGATCGGAATTCTTGAATGGCAGTGTGACCAAGTATCTGCCGTTTTTATCTTTTTTAGTGGTTTTTTGGAAGTTGCGGTCACAAAACAGGTCGGATTCCTTTTCCAGCTTTACTGGAAACCTAGTTAAATATTGTGAGCCGTTTATCCAAGCTCGCATTTGGATTCAGTGAGACTTAAGTTGAAAAGGATGCGACAGATTTGGCACTGGTCTTAGAAACGGAGCCTGTAATGATCCAGCCGAAAATCGTTTCTTGACCAAGGAGAGTGCCACATATGTTGGGATAGGAGCCACCTAACAATGTAGATGGGACGATATCGGTGCCGAGAGGCACGTCTATATGTGAGCTCCTATAGAAAGAGGGATCGGCCAAGTGTCATTTTGGAAGTTCTTTCAAGGCAGTTTGGGGGATGGTGTAGGAGGGCAATTGCCTGCTAGATTTGGAAGAACATAAGCCGAGGTTTCAATATGAACCCTAGGATTTATCGGAACGCCAATATTAAAATGCCAAAGTTTTTTGGGTTGAGCCGAAATAGCTTGATTTAAATCGGAGACCTGTGCGTCGATGGGTTGATATGGAAATTTAACCCTTTTGAATAACCGCTCTGATATAAAAGTCGCTTCAGACCCAGAGTCGATTAGTGCCCGAGCTGTATACTTTGTGCCCAAATTACACACTTGGATGACAGCCGCGACGAGGAGAACACCATGTGAGTTTGCGGAAAAGAAGTTTTTAACGGTAGCTTGGGTAGAAGTAGAAGTGGACTGTATAGACGAAGGAGGGCTCAAAACTATTGGTGTTGTGGAAGCGAAGGGCACCTAGAATCTGTCGCAGTGGAGCAGCGTGTTGTGACGTCCCTTGATCGTGAAACAACTATGTCCGCTAGTGCAGTCTTTCAACTGGTGCTGTCTGGCGAAGCAGTTTAAGCACAACTTTTGTTGCTTAATGACGGAAAACCCTCTCGGGAACGGACATTTGTAGAAAACGTGGGCATAGACGCACGTAATGGTTTTCCTTCTGACACAATTTGCAGTGTTGAGACTTTGTAGTCACTGTTGCCTCAAAGGGCTCTTTTTTTGTGGGTTTGGACTGGGGTGGCGTATGTGCGGTAGGTCGTACATCCTCTATCGCCTCCAAGGTGCGATATCGGTCGATCAGAATTGAATTCATCTCGGACCATTGCCTCTGCCTTATCGTGGAGCGATTGTTCCCATAATGACAGCGTGAGCTTAGGCAATTTAGAGGAGCACAAGAAAATAAGCAGACAATCCCAATTTTCGGTGCTCACTCTGGACAAGTCAAGAGACGTTAAACACCCCTGTATTGTGCCCTGAAGCTCTTTAAGGGCGGCTCCGGACTCTTGTGTTGCTGAGAGGAGATTGAAAAGAGTTTTCAATTGACTTTTGACTAATAGTCGCTTATTCTCAAATCTCTCCGTCAGGCTCACCCACGCTGACTGAAAGCCGTCATTCGTGAGCGGGGACTTGGAGACGATTGCCCTAGCTTCGCCGCTGGTTTTGGAATTTAGGTAGAACAATTTTTCCACCGGCGTCAGTCTTCGATTGTTTATATAAACCGTTGTAAACAAGTCTCGGAAAGTAGGCCAGCGTAGGTAATCCGCACTGAAAACTTCAGTGTCGCATGGCAGGAGACTGCAATTACTGGACATGGAGAAGTTGGAGGGGGGTTGCTCAGCTATTTAAGGCCGTGGCTCTTTCTATTTTTTCGAGTAAACGGAGTACGAGTAATAATATTTAGCTTGCATAGCCACCAGGTCACTGCTGCTGCAAGCGCCTTGGTTGAGAGCTCTGGAACATAACTCGTACTCGCGTTATACTTTTTCCCATAAAGTCTTAATCTGATGTCGTCGGATTTGGAGAGTGAACAGCGACACGTCACTGTCCGCTGCGTCATTGATCTTCACTTCAAACTGGCCTAGTCGGTCAGTTATAGAAACGAAGTCGTTCAGTGCCATTTCGCTTGTCTTCTGCATCTTTTGCGTAGTCGAACGGGTAATTTTTGGGTTAATATCTCTTGCTGGAATCGGACTCACAGGCTTGCGGGCGGTTGTGCTGGTACCCTCTACCTTGAGTTTCCCGAAAACCGCTCTAGGTGAGGTTAAAGGTCGCTTTGTCTTCTTATCGGACGGTGCTGTGAGTCGTTTTTGGCTGTTTTGATCACCACCGATTGGCAAACTAGGTTCTTCACAGAGCCAAAAATTGTAATAATCGGGTAAGATGTGATCAAATACAAATAATTTGAATCAGCCGAGCGAAACCCGAATGAGAATTGGCACAGAATCGATGAAATCAAGATATCAGAATAAAATGGAATTCTACGAGCAATGGCTCTTATCGTTTCACTCGATTACCTTACGGTTTAAAAATAGCGCCTAATTCTTTTCCAAGAATAATGACAATCGCATTAACAGGTCTTGAACCATCTCAAGCATTCCTATACATGGATGACTTAATTATCATTGGTTGTTCTGAAAAGCATATGACCAAAAATCTCACAAATGTTTTTGATCTATGCAGAAAAAACAAAATCAAGTTGCATCCAGATAAGTGCTCATTCCTTATGAAGGAAGTCACTTGTCATCTCGCAGTTTCACTAAAGGGGAAAGTAATTGACAATTGCTGATATTAAATAATATATATTTCTTTAAACATGGAAAAAAAATTATAGCAGGAATATATGTTAGCGATCTGTACACCAATGGAACATTTGACTTAGGTAAATTTTTCCAAAGGATTGAAAAAGAAGCCGGTATACATGAAATCAGCGAAGTCAAACTGGCACCAAGCCAAAAGATATTTGAATTAATTTCAAATGAATCTTTTAAAAATATGGGCGACAAAATATTAAAATCATTACGAGTAGCGCTACTCATTATAGAACCATAATAGAAAATTAAAAAGATCAAGAAGCGATACTGTTTACATATCATGACGATCCCATACAAGGAGGTCATACTGGCATTTCAAGAACGCTAGCTAAAATAAAAAGAGACTACTACTGGTAAAATACATACGTAGTTGTCGGAAATGTCAAAAGTCAAAAACGACAAAAGCGATATTTGAATCTTTTATACTGAAGTTCGGTCCAATGAAGACGTTCACTTCGGACATGGGAACTGAATATAAAAATTCTATTATCAATGACTTGTGCAAATATTTGAAAGTGGAAAATAAACCGTCCACTTCATATCACCACCAGACTTGGAACATATCACCACCAGACAGTTGGAACGAATACATTCGTTCATATATATCTGTTGATAAGACATATTGGGACGTATGGCTTCAATATTTCGTTTATTGTTTCAACACAATCCCCTCAATGGCACATAGTTATTGTCTATATGAGTTAGTTTTCGGCAAACAAAGTAATTTGCCATCGTATTTTAATTCAGTAAATAATATAAGTCCATTATACAATATAGAAGACTATGCTAAGGAAAGTAAATATAGATTAGAAGTATCATATAAGCGAGCAAGAGTAATTCTTGAAGTAAATAAAAGATGGAATAAGCAGTCATACGACTTAAAGATAAACGACATAGAAATATCGGTAGGAGATAAGAAACGAAGCAGGTCAAAAGCTAGATTTTAATTATTCTGGACCATATAAGGTCACTGGTATAAGAGATAGAGATAATATAGTAATATCAAATTCTAAAAATAAACAGCAGAAAGTTCATAAGGATAGGTTAAAAATTTTTACTTCATAATCATTTTAGTGTGGCCATGCATTAGAATATTCTTATTATTATTAAATTAAATAGTATTTTTACATTTTACATTTTTACAAAACAAAAAATTTACATATATGTCGAAGAATGTATTTATGTACCGAAGGGAAAAATAAGTAGTAATTGTAATAAGAATAAAGAAGAGAAGAACAACAGTTATCGTAGTCTTGTGTGGTGAATTCGAATCACTGAGAGTCGGTGAGAGAGAGAGAGAGCGACTCTCGCTCATGCTGCACAAATAGACAACAGGCTGAAGCATTTAGTGTGTACAACAAATATCAAGTCAAGAAGCGAGTTGCAGCGACAATTGCAACACAGCGTGCACTATGGGTCCCGAAAAAAGAAGCAGAAATTGTCGCACATCATAGCCACTATTGCCGACTGAAAAAAGATCGTGAGTTCAAATCATCAGGATTGTGGACAATCTGGAGGTTCTTGGATGCGTCCAAGGATGGAACCAAGATGTATACTTATCCATGCTGGTGAGTCCGTTGATTTTGTTTTGACTCTGGAGCCGAGTGTTCACTCATAAAGGAATCTGTAGCTGGAAAATTTTCTGGAAAACGATTGCATAATATTGTAATGCTTAAGGGCATTGGAAATGTTTCTGTTTGTAGCTCATCGCAAATTATGACCAATGTAACCATTATTGATTTTGTTTTGGAATTACTATTTCATGAAGTTATGGAAAAATATTTGAAATATGATGTAATGATAGGCAAAGAAATTTTAAGTCAAGGTTATGAAGTAAACATTGAGCAACAAAAGTTTAGCATTTATAAGGTAAAACTGATTAATGTTGTAACTGAATAAAAAACTTTTGAAGATCTATCGAACGTACAGCGTTTGTTACACCAGAGGGGCAGTACGAGTTCTTGTCAATGCCATTTGGCTTAAAGAACGCTTCATCAGTGTTTCAGCGTGCAATTATAAAGGCGTTGGCTCCCCTTGCGTACTCATATGTTATTGTTTACATATACGATGTATTGATTGTCGCCGAAACCAAGGATGGGGGAATTTCAAGATTGCAAAAAGGAATTGAAACCCTAATTAAAGCGGGATATTCATTTAATTTCGAGAAATGTACATTTTTAAAGTCAACAAGTAAGAGGTTCTAGTCGTGAGCTCCCGACTAGGGGATACCCTGAACCCTCTTCTTCCAACACAAAATGCAGCTCGCGCTACGCGCTCGTTTGATTTAGTAGTAGTAAAGAAAAATGAAAATAAAAAAATATTGTTCCTTTGGCAGGTTTCGAACCCGCAACTAACAGCTGCCACTGCCTCTACTCAAGGGCCACACCAATAATTGAGCTTTAATGAGAAAAAAAATTAATTAAAATAGCAGCACAGAAAACAATACAATCGCAATTGCAATGCTGTTGGTAGAATTCAAAGCAATTGCATATAAATTATGGCTTAAATTGACGGGCAATACAAGTTGGAATTAGATTTATTTGAATTAGATTTATAGCTTTTCGGTGGTAGCGGGGAGGTGGCGATAGGTATAAAATGAAAGATACTTGATATATTTATATATTATTCTAGAAGCTACATGTCAAGTTTGGTGACTCTACCTCTTATTATTTGCCGAAATTGCACAAAAAATAGTTTTTCGATATCGATTTTTATCGATTACTTGTAAACGGGGAAAGTTATCGAATATCGGAAACAAACTCGATCTTGCGCGGGCACTCCTACAGCCAAAATTTCAAGTCTCTAGCTCTTATAGGTTCTGAAATTCTTGCATTCATACATACGGACGGACGGACAGACAGACGGTCTGACATACATGGCCAGATCGACTCGGCTATTGATCCTGATCAAGAATATATATTTTTTATGGGGTCGGAACTGCTTTCTTCTGCGTGTTACATACATTTGCACAAATACAATATACCCCGTGTTGTAGTAGGGCGTCCGCAGGGCTTCCAGGTAACCTTGTTTTAATTGTTGATAATTGGGGCAGCGGCATGTGCTCTGAAGATGCCTTGGAGAATTAACTCCGGATATATGTCCGAGCCCAACACCAGATTTGAGATTTCCGGCTGGAACCAGCGATCGTCTGCCAATCGGACGTTGTTGAAGGGCTCATTCAGTTTCTCACTAATGAGCTTCGATGGAGTTCGGTATTGAAGGTTAGGCATCACCTGCAGGATGACCTCTCGCTGGAAGCTGGAGGTCCTGGAACGTATGATGGTCGAGCAAGCGTTGTCTGTACCGACGCGGGTGACGGATAGCCCGGAGGCCTTTGCCAAAGATGCGTCGATAAGACTTACCGGACAGCACGGGTCTAAAAGTGCCCGAGTGTCGCGAATCGCCTTGCCGTTTCCAAGTCGGATTAGTGCTCTCGAGAGCACTTTTGTGTTCCATCAAGGTCGACAAGGAGATGGAACCAGCGGATGAAGGCGGAGCGGAGCGTCGCACTTGGGCCTTGGTGGTGCGCATTTTCTGGGATCGCTCTGGAGATCGCGATGGCATGCGACGCGCTTCTTGGAGATGAAGCAGGGTGTGATGGTCGCCCTGGCACTTGCGGCACTTGTCCTTGCGGCGACAGGACTCCCCGGAATGTTGGTGAGCCAGGCAGTTTGGGCAGTATTTGTTTATCAGAACTGCTCGGAGTGTCTTCTCTGGAGATAGCCGCATGAACCTTTGGCACTTTCGCAGCGCGTGGACTCCTCGGCATACTCGGCATCAGAACGACTCCGCAGACCTATGGATCTAGGATTCTAGTCTTTACTGGAGATTCTACTTGATGGAAAATGGAGACTAGATTCTATCGGGAGCAGGATCAGCTTAGAGATAGGTCTCTTGGAGACACCTCGGGCTGTTAACACGTCGACCACTCGGACTCTTTGGTCGTCGCCAGGATAGGTCGTTTGGATTCGACCTAGACGCCAGTCATTAAGTGGAAGATTATCTTCTTTAATAGTGACTAGATCGTCCCGTTGTAATTCTCGCGTTGGAGTTTGCCATTTGTTTCTTTTGTGTAATTCTAAAAGATACTCATGTTTCCAACGGAGACAGAACTGTTGTTGCAAAGCCTTCAAGCGCTGCCAGCGGTTGATGATGGACGTGGCGTTTTCCTTGATCTCTGGCTCTGTGGCGGAAAGTAGAGGACCCCCGACTAGAAAATGACCGGGAGTCAGAGCTAGGAGATCAGTAGGATCTTCCGACATTGGAGATATCGGTCTTGAATTCAGGCATGCTTCAACTTTGGATAGGAGCGTGGAAAGCTCTTCGAAGGTGTATTTGGAGGTCGATGTAGACTTATAAAATAGAGTTTTGAAACTCTTTACACCTGCCTCCCACAGGCCACCCATATGCGGTGCACTAGGAGGGTTGAAGTGCCAGGACAGTTTCTGGAGACTGTAAGTGGCCTGGAGTTGCGTCTTAAGCGTTTCTACAAAATCGCGCGAAAGAACTTTGGCCGCTCCGACGAAGGTTTTGCCGTTGTCGGAATGCATTTGACTTGGGCACCCTCGTAGTGCCACAAATCTCGCAAATGCCGCTAGGAATTTTTCTGTGGTCAGGTCAGATGTAGCTTTTAAGTGGATGGCTTTGGTGCTGAAGCACACAAAGACGCACAAGTAGCCTTTTGTAATAAGACAGGCTCGACCTGTGTAATTTTTAACATCGAAGGGGCCTGCAAAATCGACTCCTGTGTGAGTGAACGGCCGAGAGAATGTGACTCTCTCCACAGGCAAGTCGCCCATGAGCTGCGTTTGCAATTTCTTTTTTCAGATTTTGCAGGAATGGATTGTGGATTTGACCAACACCTTGAGCTTTGGAATCCAGTACTGTGATCGTATTAAACGCATCATGAGCTGGTTGCCTCCATGCAAGGATATAAGATGGGTGAAAGCGGTCAAGAGACGCGAATATGCACATGTGTATGGCAGTATTATTGGATGCCGCTCATCGTAGCCGAGTGCTTCGGCCGCTCTTACGCGACCACATGCTCGAATAATTCCCTTACCATCTAGAAAGGGGTTCAAATTAAGGAGTTTGCTGGAAGTGAGCTGTTTCTTCGTGCTCAAGCAAGTGTACTCTGACGAGTATGCTTGTCTCTGGGTCAGGAGAATGAGTCTTTCTTGTGCATAAGAAATCTCGTTGCTGTCAATTTCAATAGTTGACGGGAGCGACAATCGTTTGCAATGCTTGAAGAAGCGATAGATGTAGGCTAACACTCGCAGGGCTCGATCGAACTTGGAGAAGCGCTCGAGGAAAGAAAATGAGGGAGCCGTGTTTACGAGGCTTACTTTAATCATACGTTATTCTATTGTCGTATCTGGGAGGGGATCTGAAGGAATGGGCCATTGGTTCTGAGGTAGGCGTAACCATTCTGGCCCGTGCCACCACAACTCATTGTTGACTAAAACTTGTGGTGGGGCACCTCTGCTCGCTAGGTCCGCTGGATTGTACTCGGATCGTACATGGGACTATTTATTGGAGTCGGTGGCCTGAGTAATTTTTGCGACTCTGTTTGCTACAAAGGTAGTCCAGGCGCATGGTGGCTTATGAAGCCAAGCTAGCACAATTGTGGAATCTGTCCAATAGAACCAGTCGCCGCCAGCGGAAGGTAGCTGGGGACTGAGTGCAGCGGATAACTCGGACAGAAGTGCTGCTCCGCACAGCTCTAGTCGTGGCAAGGATACCGTCTTGACCGGAGCGACCCTCGTTTTCGCTGTTAGGAGATGTACTGAGATGCGATCTTGTATCTCAGTGCGCACGTAAATGGCGGCCCCATATGCACGCTGCGAAGCGTCACAAAACCCATAGTATTGAATAGACCCCTGTGGGCGGAATTCGACCCATCTGGGGATGCGAATCGCACTGAGGCCCGGATACTCTTGCAGGAATAAATTCCACTTACTGAGAAGACTCTCAGGTAGCGGATCGTCCCAGCCCAGTTTTTGGAGCCAGATCTCCTGCATGAATATTTTTGCCTGAATAATGACTGGACCCAGCCAACCTGCTGAGTCGAACAGTTTGGCAATCTGTGAAAGGACTTCACGTTTGGAGACGGACTGTTTGGTTGTTAGTTCGGATGGAGCGAAAAAGAACTCATCGGTGTCAGCTTTCCATCTGATCCCGAGAGTCTTTGCCGAACAGGCCTCCTCGATCTCTAAGAAATCGGCGCGAAGCAAGTGGTCCTTGGGAATCGCTCTTAGCAAGTCCTTTTCATTGGATGTCCATTTTCGCAAGGGGAACCCGGGAGATTCAAGGGCTTTGCGGAGTTCTACAATTGCTTGATCTGCCGTTGATTTGGAATGGGCTCCCGCTAGTACATCGTCGACATACATATTGTTTGCGATAATGTGACTTGCTAAGGGATAGAGCGAACGAACGTCATCAGATAACTGATGTAGTACCCGGATTGCCAAAAAGGGGGCACAGTTAACTCCAAACGTGACTGTGCTGAGTTCGAAGTCACGAAGCTCGTTGTCCTTTGTTCGGAACAGAATTCTCTGATAAGGCGTGTGGTTGGGATGCACAAGTATCTGCCGATACATTTTCGTGATATCGGCATTGAACACATATCGGAAGAAGCGCCATCTCAGAATTTGAATGGTTAAGTCGGATTGCAGAACGGGCCCTGCATGTAGCACATCGTTCAGACTTTTACCATTCGATGACGGGTGGGAGGCGTTAAATACTACGCGGAGCTTGGTCGTCGGTGCTGTCAGGCTTGTGAACAGCATGGTGTGGTAGATAAAAGTTATCCGAACCATTGCTTGGAGGGACTTGTCGCATGTGACCTAAGTCCAGATATTCCTGGATCACCGCATCGTACTGCTCCTTAAGGGGGGCATTTTTTGCCAGACGATTCTCATTTCGTAGAAATTGAGCTAGTGCGATGGACCTTGAATGGCCCAACTGGATGTGATCGGAATTCTTGAATGGCAGTGTGACCAAGTATCTGCCGTTTTTATATTTTTTAGTGGTTTTTTGGAAATTGCGCTCACAAAACAGGTCGGATTTCTTTTCCAGCTTTACTGGAATATCCTCCACCTCCCAAAATTTTGTGAGCAGTTTATCCAAGCTCGCATTTGGATTCAGCGAGACTTGAGTCGAAAAGGATGCGACAGATTTGGCACTGGTCTTAGAAACGGGGCCTGTAATGATCCAGCCGAAAATCGTTTCTTGACCAAGGAGAGTGCCACATATGTTGGGATAGGAGCCACCTAACAATATGGATGGGAGGATATCGGCGCCGAGAAGCACGTCTATCTGTGAGCTCCTATAGAAAGAGGGATCGGCCAAGTGTAATTTTGGAAGTTCTTCCAAAGCAGTTT
>NW_026996726.1:0-1324 GCF_035044405.1 Drosophila montana
ACATTTATGGAAAAACACCAAGTGTATTTCTACATGGCGACCGTGACATGTTCACGAATCCCTGCCTGGAGGCAGTAGAAGGAAGGAAAAAGTCATCAGCTATATAAAACGAGAAAGAAGTGCTATCTTCGGCACGCCGAAGATTTAATACCCTTGCAGACCCAACCTTTTCAAAATGCTCATAGTGCTTTGCCCGTATCTAAGAAGCACAGGGAAAATAGCTAATGCCGAGTATGGTTAAGATATATTGAAAAACAAAACAGGTTTCCATACAACAACTTTATTTTCCACCGTTCGTTCCTAATGGAGGGAGCATATTAAAACTAATAAATTTCGAGTTTGGTCAAGATATCTTGAAAAAAAAAAAAATTCCATACATCATAATTTTTGAGCGATCGATCCTAAGGCAGCTATATGATATAGTTGTCCGATCTTAATAGGATTTTGCATATATATGGGGAACGTAGTAAAACTAATAAATACCGAGTTTGGTCAAGATATCTCGAAACACATAAAAATTTTCCATACAAAAACTTAATTTTCGACCGATCTTTCCTATGGCAGCTATATGATATAGTTGTCCGATCTTAATAGGATTTTGCATATATATGGGGAGCGTAGTAAAACTAATAAATACCGAGTTTGGTCAAGATATCTTAAAAAACATAAAAATTTTCCATACTAAAACTTAATTTTCGACCGATCGTTCCTATGGCAGTTTTATGATATAGTTGCCCGATCTTAATAGAATTTTGCATATATATGGGGAGCTTAGTAACACTAATAAGTACCGAGTTTGGTCAAGATATCTTGAAAAACATAAAAATTTTCCATACAAAAACTTAATTTTCGACCGATCGTTCCTATGGCAGCTATATGATATAGTTGTCCGATCTTAATAGGATTTTGCATATATATGGGGAGCGTAGCAAAACTAATAAACACCGAGTTTAGTCAAGATAACTTTATAAACAAAATTGTTTTTCATACAAGAACCTACTTTTCGACCGATCGTTCCTATGGCAGCTATATGATATAGTGGTCCGCTCCAGCTGGTTTTGACATATGAACTGCGTGCAACAGAAAGAGGCAATTTTGCAAAGTTTCATAAAGATAGCTTTAAAACTGAGAGACTAGTTCGCATAGAAACAGACAGACGGACAGACGGGCAGACGGACATGGCTATATCAACTCGGCTGTTGATACTGATCAAGAATATATATACTTTATGGGGTCGGAGATGTCTCCTTCTATGCGTTACACATTTCACGACAAAATTATAATACCCTCTGCAAGGGTATAAAAAAATATCTACAACCTGCTA
>NW_026996727.1:0-15964 GCF_035044405.1 Drosophila montana
TAGTCCCCGCGCAGATCGAGTTTGTTTCCGATATTCGATAACTTGCACCGTTTCCAAGTAATCGATAAAAATCGATATCGAACTCCTGTTTTTAAGCAATTTTGGTAAATAATAAGAGCTAGAGTCGCCAAACTTGACATGTAGCTTCTAGAATAGTATATATATATATATCAAGTATCTTTTATTTTATAGCTATCGGCACCTCCCCGCTACCACCAAAAAGCTATAAATCATGCCAGTAAACCAATTTGTATTGCCTAACTAATTAAGCCACAATTTAAATGCAATTGTCATTTCGAGAATATACGATTATTTAATAGTACAATAAGATAAGATCGGTTAAGAAACACGAAAGAAAAATGTGTTTTGGCCTGCAAACACGTACAGCAGTAAGCACAAGTTCCAAGAATTTCTGTATATATGTATGTACACACACACATTCATGCGCGTCTTTGAATTCTATCAACAGCATTGCAATTGCGATTGTTTTTTTTTCTGTGCTGCTATTTTAAATAGTTTTTTTTCTCACCAAGACTTAATTATTGGTGTGGCTATTGAGTAAAGGCGGCGGAAAATATCGCGGTCAGTTACAAGTTCGAACACTGCCGACGAAACTATTTTTATACCCTGAACCCATTAAAAATGGGTAAACAGGGTATAATGTATTTGTGCAAATGTATGTAACAGGCAGAAGAAAGCATATCCGACCCCATAAAGCCATGTCCGTCTGTCTGCCCGTCCGTCCGTCCGTATGTATGAACGCAAGGATCTCAGAACCTATAAGAGCTAGAGACTTGAAATTTCCAAATAATCGATAAAATCGATATCGAAATCCTGTTTTTTGAGCAATTTCGGCAAATAAGATGAGCTAGAGTCACCAAACTTGACATGTAGCTTCTAGAATAGTATATATATATCAAGTATCTTTCATTTTATAGCTATCGCCACCACCCCGCTACCACCACAAATCTATAAATCAAGTTAATTATCCGACTTGTATTGCCCATCAATTTGAGCCACAATTTATATGCAATTGAATTTTGGAGAATACACAAATATTCTTTATTCTATTCTTCAATAAAATGTACTGTCGAAAATTTCATTATGATCAGTTAAGAAACACAAAAGTTATGTGCGCACGGGGCGCAGGGTTCAGGGTATCCCCTAGTCGGGAGCTCCCGACTAGAACCTCTTACTTGTTTGTTTTTTTTGGCTGGTGTGGCTGTTGCGAAGAGGCGGCAGCAAGTTATGCGGTCAGTTGCGAGTGCAAACCTTGCCAAGGGTTATCTTATTTATTTATTACTACTAAAGAAAACGAGCGCATAGCGCTAGCTGCATTTGGTGTTGGAATAATATGATTCAGGGTATCCTCAAGTCGGTAGCTCACGTCTAGAACCTCTTACTTATTTTAGTATAGGAACAGTTATCATTTCCAATTTTTTTATTTGCTTCTGCATAGATGTAGAAACATGCCAATAACCGTTATTTTGGTATCTGAGTACAAAAGCTAACCATCTCTGTTTATGTACTATGTATATATGTATGTACATAGTATATATTTGACTACATACTGAAGACGTGAGACGAAATGCCTTTTGCGCTATTGCAAATGTAATCATCATTCTATCTCCGTTTTTGCTACAAGCTCGCCGCGTTTCTCAGAAAATAGCAAAAATTGAAGAATGAAAGATGTAGACTGTACATTGTCGTGCACAGTGAACTGAACATAACTTTTCAATAAGACTAAATAAAAGCAGTGTTCTAAGCTGTTTGCATCACGCTATTGTTTGTAAGCATTTTATTAGTAAAATCATAAATGATGCATTTTCATGTTAAAATATATATTTTGACAAAATTTAGTAAATATATTCCTTTCGGTAATATTTATTAAGTTTTTGTTCTACTTTTCTAATATCGAAGCCACTGTGCGTCAGTTTCATTTATTGTGGCTTGCATTGTTTTTGTAAAAGGGTATCGGGCATATAACATTTTTAATAGTGTTTGTAATGATGTGTTGTTTGTAATCATAATACTATTTAATGTTAAATATGTATCCGAATGTTATGTTCTGTGTGCAAAGACATACTTTTTAATATACATGAATATTTGTTTATGAACAATAACACGCGAATCAGAATAATTGTTTAATGCAAAATTCATTTGCTTAAAAGAAAATTTGTATAAATAGTAAATTAATTCTCATACATTTAATCAATTTATCTCTAAAATTAAAGACAATTTTTTTTGTTAAGAATTGACGTTGCGAATCAGAAATTTTGACTAAAAGTGTTCAAATAAATTTAAACAGTGCGATCATCATATAATTTTGTTGGAGCGGTGCTTAAAAATTGCAGGTATGTATGTGTATGTGTATGTTATTGCTTTATACAACAATGCGTGAATATCTACATACGTATGTATGTACATATGTATAAATATTTAGAGCAGAACAGCGGCTGCTCACAGCTTGTTGTGAGTGTGGAGTGGACATATTTATGTATGTACTAGCGGGTATAACCTAGCCTTGCCCGTGGCACGTATGTTATAGAATCAATGTTTTCAAAAAGCTTTGAAAATGGTTTTGAAACTAATCGGACGGGAATCAAACAACTTTTATGCAAATCGGACAAAACTTAAAATTCACCATAAATATCTTTGAGATGCATTGTCCACCGAATGAGTTAAGATTTGAAAATAAGTTTGAAGCAAATCGGACACAACTTAAAACTTCTCCCAAAAAATCTTTAAATCGCATTCCGCCCGAAGAAGTTTGAATTCTGCGAAAAGTGTGAAACACGTATCAAATGATTTTTCTTATAGATCTCTGGAAATGAATTTGAGCGCGAAACGTCACCCACCAAATCTTTGACCTCCATTTCCACCAAGGAGGAACGGATTTTTCGAAAAGTGTGAAACACCCCTCAAATGAATTTGAACAAAGATCTTTGAAAATAAGTTTGAGGCCGATCCGATGGTAAACAAAAAAGTTACATACAAACGTTTTTCGCGATTTGTCCACACTTGCGAGTGGAATTTCCCGAAACCCCATCTTAACGTGCACCTACATTACATAAGGTAGCTACACTGAAAATTTCAGCTTCCTAGCTCTTACGGTTTGGGCTGTGCGTTGATCACCAATCAGTCAGTCAGTCAGTCAGTCAGTCAGGACAAACAGTTTTATATATAGAGATAAAGTCACTTTTTATTATTTGTGTAAAGAGATTCTTGACACCTAAAAAATGTAGAGTTACTTCTTCTTTTGTTTTTTTTTCGTTGAATTGGCTAATAAATTTTATCTTTTTTATTACATATTTAAGTAAAAAGAATAAGTAAAAATATTAAAATAAAAAAACATACTAAAGTTCATTTTCATTTCAGTTCATAGTTCATTTTTATTGCTATTAGCTTGAAATGTTGAATTTTTAGTCAATGTGTAAACTCGTTCTTGACAGACTGTATATTATTATGGACATTCAGCCAACAATCAATCCTAAAAGGAAGTTAGTCCGTTTGCAATATTAAGCGGGCAATAAATTAAACATAACGTTATTAATGAAACGAATATCAAAAGTGTGCAGGGGGAAGAAGCAGAACAGCGGCTGCCCACAGCTTGTAGTGAGTGTTTGGACACATTTATGTACATACATATGTATATATTTCATATGTTTTGGTTTTTGATTCGATATGCTGGACTATAACATTTTTACTTGTTACTAATATAAGCATACATATGTATTTACATACAGAACATATAAATTGAACATGAATACATATGTATATATGTACGTATGAATGTCCATATATTTGAACCTGCATGTGTTAGTTATCGTTGGTGTTTGTGAATAAACGTAAATTTATATGATTATCTGTAAAAGTTCATATACATATGTACATTTATATATACATACAGATATGGCGAGTGAGGATGACGAAAAATTAAAAAATACTTCTGAATTTGGACATTATATTTGATGTTTTAAATTGTAAGTTTATTTATCCTTGTCTTACTACAAGCGTGATCTGGGCAAGCCGAATTATGTTCAATGTATCTATTTTTTAACTCATGCTGTGACACACATATTATTCCTTAAAATTCATTTCAGTGGATGATATAAAAGAAATCTTACCTAACGTCGGGTAAATATATACTTATGAAAAATAAATATTTTCTTTTATTAATTATTTGTCTTTTCTTTGACTATAGATTTGTCGGATTATATTATAACTTGCCTTACAACCAAACGGCTGTTACTACAGGGGGAGAAACATTGTCAGGTGCGCAGAAAAAATTTTATTCTGCGGTTAATAACGATATGCAGCTATGAACATAAAATTAATGAATTAATTGATAAAAACTATTAGTAGACTCTTGAAATTGATACTGTCTATGCCACAAAATCTTCTAATTTGACAGCTTCAATTACTTTTATGAAAAATTAAATATAATAAAATGTCAAAAAACAATATGTTACATTTTAAATGTAAAAAAATCTGAAAACTAGAATTTTTGTTCAACATTTAAAATTTGACGATAATAAGCCTACACATAATGACCAGTTACAATGTATAATTAATCAATTATTTACTCATTTTTCGAAATTTTAAAAACATATGTGTAGATTACATACAAATTCGATCAAAGTCCGAGGACCAAAGTCCAAAGAAAATATTAAAGAAAATGAAAATGTTTAAGTTTTGAAGTATGTGTTAAAGAAACAAGTAAGAAGTTCTAGTCAGGAGCTCCCGACTAGCGGATAGTCGGAACCCTCTTCTTCCAACATCAAATGCAGCTCGCGCTACGCGCTCGTTTGCTTTAGTAGTAATAAAGATAAATTAAAAAAAAAAATGTTCCTTTGGCAGGATTCGAACTCGCAACTAACTACTTGCCGCCTCTACTCAGCAGCTACACCAATAATTGAGTTTTAATGAGAAAAAAAACGAATTAAAATAGCACAGAAAACTATCCAATTGCAATTGTAATGCTGTTGATAGAATTCAAAGCATACGTGTGTACATGAATGCAGAAATTCTTGGAATTTGCGCTTGTTTCCGCAAGCACGTGGGCAACCAAACCACATTTGATGAAATTTTCAGCAGTAGATCTTATTGTACTAAAAAATATTCGTGTATTCTCAAAATGACAATTGCATTTAAATATGTGGCTTATATTGGTGCGCAGCATAAATTGGTTTATTTACTTGATTTATAGCAATGAGGTAGTAGCGGGGAGATGGTGATAACTATAAAATGAAAGATACTCGATATATATATATACTTTTCTAGTAGCTACATATCAAGTTTGGTGACTCTACACTTTTTACCCATTTTTAATGGGTTCAGGGTATAAAAAGCTAAAATTTCAAGTCTGTAGCTCATAAAGGTTCTGAGATCCTTGCGTTCATACATACGGACGGACGGACGAACGGACAGACAGAGAGACGGACATGGCTAGATCGACTCGACTATTGATGCTGATCAAGAATATATATACATTATGGGGTCGGTGATGCTTCCTTCTGCCTGTTACATACATTTGCACAAATACATTAGACCATTTTTACTAATTTGTTTGTCCTGTCTGACTGACTGGCTGATCGGTGATCAACGCACAGCCCGTACAGTAAGAGCTGGGAAGTTGAAATGTTCACTGTAGTTATCTTATGTGATGAAGGCGGGGTTTCGGGAAATTTCACCCGCAAGTATGGAAAAATCGCGAAAAACTTTTGTATGAAACTTTTTTCTTTACCATCCGATCGGCCTCAAACTCATTTTCAAAGATCTTTGTTCAAATTAATTTGAGGCATATTTCACACTTTTCGAAAAATGCATTTGTTGTAGTAGGGCGTCAGCAGGGCTTCCAAGTAAACTTGGTCGAATTGCTGAATAGTTGGGGGGAGCTGCTATGCACAAAAAATATTTTCGAAATTTAAGAAAAACACGGTTGTTCACTCTTAGGTTATTTTCGTCTGTCTGTATTTTCAGAATATATTACATTGTGTTAGTGTAAGTGTGGTGCATTTCATTTTCCTTGTTTCAATTCCGGAGTTACATTAGCGGTTGGATGGCGACGGACAGTGAACATGCCGCCCGCCGTGCAGTATTGCCAAAAAAAAGGGGAGAAGTTAGGGTGTCTATTCCTACTGGTGAGCGCAGGAGCCGGACAGTATCCACCCGAAGACTGTGTTTTGGGCCAATGGTGCGCCGGCATGGCTCGGCAGGACACCTTGGAGAATCAATTCGGGGTAGATGTCCGAGCCCAACACCAGTTTTGAGATTTCCGGCTGGAACCAGTCATCGGCTGCCAATCGGACGTTGCCAAGGCTCATTCAGTTTCTCACTAATGAGCTTCGATGAAGTCCGATATTGAAGGTTAGGCATCACCTGCAGGATGACCTCTCGCTGGAAGCTGGAGGTCCTGGAACGGATGACGGCCGAGCAAGCGCTGTCTGTAACGACGCGGGTGACGGATAGCCCGAAGGCCTTTGCTAAAGATGCGTCGATAAGACTTACCGGACAGCACGGGTCTAAAAGTGCCCGAGTGTCGCGGTTCGCCTTGCCGTTTTCAAGACGGATTAGTGCTCTCGGGAGCACGGTTGTCCTTTTGTGCTCCATCAAGGTGGACAGGGAGATGGACCCAGCGGATGAAGGCGGCGCGGATTGTCGCACTTGGGCCTTGGTGGTGCGCATTGGCTGGGATCGCTCCGGAGATCGCGATGACGTGCGACGCGCTTCTTGGAGGTGAAGCAGGGTGTGATGGTCGCCCTGGCACTTGCGGCACTTGTCCTTGCGTCGACAGGACTCCCCAGAGTGTTGGTGAGCTAGGCAGTTTGGTCAATATTTATTCACCAGAACTGCTCGGAGTCTCTTCTCGGGAGACAGCCGCATAAATCTCTGGCATTTTCGCAGCGCGTGGACTCCTCGGCATACTCGGCATCGGAACGACTCCGTTGCCGGGCGGCTTTGGATTGGCCTTTTTGTTGACGTGGATACATCGTGCTGTTACGTGAAGAAGGTTCATAAACATAATAAACATTAATTGTGCGGCTTTATACGGATGGTCCACAGACCTGTGGAGCTAGGATTCTAGACTCTACTGGAGATTCTACTTGATGGAAAATGGAGACTAGGTTCTATCGGGAGCAGGATCAGCTTAGAGATAGGTTCTATCGGGAGCAGGATCAGCTTAGAGATAGGTCTCTTGGAGACACCTCGGGCTGTTAACACGTCGACCACTCGGACTCTTTGGTCGTCGCCAGGATAGGTCGTTTGGATTCGACCCAGACGCCAGTCATTAACTGGAAGATTATCTTCTTTAATAATGACTAGATCGTCCCGTTGTAAGTCTGGCGTTGGAGTTTGCCATTTATTCCTTTTTTGTAGTTCTAAAAGATACTCATGTTTCCAACGGAGACAGAACTGTTGTTGCAAAGCCTTCAAGCGCTGCCAGCGGTTGATGATAAACGTGCCGTTTTCCTTGATCTCTGGCTCTGTGGGGAAAAGTAGAGGACCCCCGACTAGAGAACGACCGGGAGTCAGAGCTAAGAGATTAGTAGGATCTTCCGACATTGGAGATATCGGTCTTGAATTCAGGCATGCTTCAACTTTGGATAGGAGCGTGGAAATCTCATCGAAGGTGTAAAGACCATGATAGCGCACTTTATCGAGGGCCATCAGAGTTCATGGGACGAGCTTTTGCCCGAGATATCGCTAGCGGTCAAAACAAGCGTGGCGGACTGAACAGAATTCAGTCCCGTTTTTCTGATGCAGGGTAGGGAACCACGGTTACCCGCAGCCCTGTACGATCAGGTAACTCCGGGGTCCGTTACTAGTACGCTCGACCCTAGGACAAAGGCGGGTAGGCTAAACGAAATTTTTGATATCGTTCGTTGGACTCGATGGTCCTATTACGGAAGCACCAACTATCCAACGCCGCTGAGGGCTTCGCTGCAAAGTTGGCACCCAAATTCGATGGTCGCTATCGGGTCGTCAAGTTCATGTCCCCCATCATCGTGCGCCTAGTGAGGCCAGGCGAACGGAAGAAGAGGGTGGCCAATAACTCGCAGCTGAAGCCGTTCCACCAAGAGATGACCGAAGACGGAGAGGTACCAGACCCGATGGACACGGAAAAGGAGCAGAAGAATTAGTTAAGAGTAGGTGAAGAATAGAAAGTAAATTTCCTAGATTGTGAGCTGCACTGCTAGGGCAGGGAATAGCATAAGCAACGGATAAGTAATAAGTTAGTTGAGGAACCCAGAAGTCGTCACCATAAATGCCGCCGGGGAAGCGACAGTATCGTCGTTGAAGTAAGGGGGGGGGGGGAGTGTGAGGCAGCCACTAAAGTAGCCACCCCACAGTTTATAATTATAGTTATAGTATATAGGCATTGTATTAGTTATAAGAATGGTTAAGGCAAGATGCCGAAGTATTATAAGTATAGTTAAGGGCAAGGAGCCCCTCATAGCTTAAATTTGAATTTAACCGCCGGCCGCCGCAGCTACCGTGCGCTGTCGATCGGTTACTCAATACCGTCTTCGAGAGCGCAACTTCAATTCGGCGGCGAAGAGCGAGGTGAAGTTGCGATAGCTCGCGGCGAAGTTGAGCGGCCGAGGCAAGCGCATGGCTCGCTTGTGAGCGTGCCGGCAACTTTGGAAGAAACATTAAGGGTGAGTAGACGTGCGTCGCGAGAAGAAAAATCAGAGAGTGCATAGCGGAGCGCTAGGGCTTCAAAACAGTGCGGCAGGGCGTTAGTTCATGAGATGCAATAGGATAATGTTAAACAATAAATGAATAAGAGTGCATATGCCGTGATTATCGAAAGAAAACTTGCTAGATCTTTATTCTCCGGTAACCCGGCTTGTTCTAACATCGGAATTAGCCGATGTTCAACCTAGCCTAGAGTAGGAGCATGTGGTACGGGACTATAGCCCAGGAGTGGGTATTACTGGTTAGCGTTTGGGTAGTGGAGTTGGTACGAGGCCACGGCCCGACAGTGTAATTGGTACGAGGCCACGGCCCGATAGTGCAGTTGGTGCGAGGCCACGGCCCGCTAGTGTAGTTGGTGCGAGGCCACGGCCCGATAGTGTAGTTGGTGCGAGGCCACGGCCCGAAGGAATAGCTGGTGCGCGGCCACGGCCCGATAGTGTAGGCGTGTAGAAGTAAAGCTAGGCTTGGTTTGGTCAAAATACCCACTCCTCCTCCCCTTAAACCCTCTTTCCCAGCGAATTTATAAATGTCTTGTAACTCGCTGGACCTGGTAAAACTGGTAAGAGTCGTACCCCGGCCAGTAGCTTATTTACAATACATACATAAATACACGTAAATGTATATGGTTTTCTGTAAAAGTTCATATACATATGTAAATTTATATATACATACAGATATGGCGAGTGAGATCGACGAAAAATGTAAAAATACTTCTGAATTTGGACAATTTATTTGATAATTTTAAATGTAAGTTTATTTATCTCTGTCTTACTACAAGCGTGATCGAAATATGTTCGATGTATCTTAAAAGGTATTCTCTATTTTTTTAGGTCATGCTGTGACATATGTGCATATCATTCCTTAAAAGTCATTTCAGTAGATGATATAAAAGAAATCTTACCTAACGTCGGGTAAATATATACTTATGAAAAATAAATATTTTCTTTTATTAATTATTTGTCTTTTCTTTGACTATAGATTTGTCGGATTATATTATAACTTGCCTTACAACCAAACGGCTGTTATACAGGGGAAGAAAAATAGGAAAACATTGTCAGGTGCGCAGAAAAAATTTTATTCTGCGGTTAATAACGATATGCAGTTATGAACATAAAATTAATGAATTAATTAATAAAAACTATTAGTACACTCTTGAAATTGATACTGTCTATGCCACAAAATCTTCTAATTTGACAGCTTCAATTACTTTTGTGAAAAATTAAATATAAGAAAATGTCAAAAAACAATATGTTACATTTTAAATGTAAAAAAATCTGAACACTAGAATTTTTGTTTCAACATTTAAAATATGACGATAATAAGCCTACACATAATGACCAGTTACAATGTATAATTAATAACTGTAATCAATTATTTACTCATTTTTCGAAATTTTAAAAACATATGTGTAGATTACATACAAATTCGATCAAAGTCCGAGGACCAAAGTCCATAGAAAATATTAAAGAAAATGAAAATGTTTAAGTTTTGAAGTATGTGTAAAAGAAACAAGTAAGAAGTTCTAGTCAGGAGCTCCCGACTAGCAGATAGTCGGAACCCTCTTCTTCCAACATCAAATGCAGCTCGCGCTACGCGCTCGTTTGCTTTAGTAGTAATAAAGATAAATTAAAAAAAAAAATGTTCCTTTGGCAGGATTCGAACTCGCAACTAACTACTTGCCGCCTCTACTCAGCAGCTACACCAATAATTGAGTTTTAATGAGAAAAAAAAACGAATTAAAATAGCACAGAAAACAATCCAATTGCAATTGTAATGCAATATTCTATCAACAGAATTCAAAGCATACGTGTGTACATGAATGCAGAAATTCTTGGAATTTGCGCTTGTTTCCGCAAGCACGTGGGCAACCAAACCACATTTGATCAAATTTTCAGCAGTAGATCTTATTGTACTAAAAAATATTCGTGTATTCTCAAAATGACAATTGCATTTAAATATGTGGCTTATATTGGTGCGCAGCATAAATTGGTTTATTTACTTGATTTATAGCAATGAGGTAGTAGCGGGGAGATGGTGATAACTATAAAATGAAAGATACTCGATATATATATATACTTTTCTAGTAGCTACATATCAAGTTTGGTGACTCTACACTTTTTACCCATTTTTAATGGGTTCAGGGTATAAAAAGCTAAAATTTCAAGTCTGTAGCTCATAAAGGTTCTGAGATCCTTGCGTTCATACATACGGACGGACGGACGAACGGACAGACAGAGAGACGGACATGGCTAGATCGACTCGACTATTGATGCTGATCAAGAATATATATACATTATGGGGTCGGTGATGCTTCCTTCTGCCTGTTACATACATTTGCACAAATACATTAGACCATTTTTACTAATTTGTTTGTCCTGTCTGACTGACTGGCTGATCGGTGATCAACGCACAGCCCGTACAGTAAGAGCTGGGAAGTTGAAATGTTCACTGTAGTTATCTTATGTGATGAAGGCGGGGTTTCGGGAAATTTCACCCGCAAGTATGGAAAAATCGCGAAAAACTTTTGTATGAAACTTTTTTCTTTACCATCCGATCGGCCTCAAACTCATTTTCAAAGATCTTTGTTCAAATTAATTTGAGGCATATTTCACACTTTTCGAAAAATGCATTTGTTGTAGTAGGGCGTCAGCAGGGCTTCCAAGTAAACTTGGTCGAATTGCTGAATAGTTGGGGGGAGCTGCTATGCACAAAAAATATTTTCGAAATTTAAGAAAAACACGGTTGTTCACTCTTAGGTTATTTTCGTCTGTCTGTATTTTCAGAATATATTACATTGTGTTAGTGTAAGTGTGGTGCATTTCATTTTCCTTGTTTCAATTCCGGAGTTACATTAGCGGTTGGATGGCGACGGCCAGTGAACATGCCGCCCGCCGTGCAGTATTGCCAAAAAAAAGGGGAGAAGTTAGGGTGTCTATTCCTACCGGTGAGCGCAGGAGCCGGACAGTATCCACCCGAAGACTGTGTTTTGGGCCAATGGTGCGCCGGCATGGCTCGGCAGGACACCTTGGAGAATCAATTCGGGGTAGATGTCCGAGCCCAACACCAGTTTTGAGATTTCCGGCTGGAACCAGTCATCGGCTGCCAATCGGACGTTGCCAAGGCTCATTCAGTTTCTCACTAATGAGCTTCGATGAAGTCCGATATTGAAGGTTAGGCATCACCTGCAGGATGACCTGACGCTGGAAGCTGGAGGTCCTGGAACGGATGACGGCCGAGCAAGCGCTGTCTGTAACGACGCGGGTGACGGATAGCCCGAAGGCCTTTGCTAAAGATGCGTCGATAAGACTTACCGGACAGCACGGGTCTAAAAGTGCCCGAGTGTCGCGGTTCGCCTTGCCGTTTTCAAGACGGATTAGTGCTCTCGGGAGCACGGTTGTCCTTTTGTGCTCCATCAAGGTGGACAGGGAGATGGACCCAGCGGATGAAGGCGGCGCGGATTGTCGCACTTGGGCCTTGGTGCGCATTGGCTGGGATCGCTCCGGAGATCGCGATGACGTGCGACGCGCTTCTTGGAGGTGAAGCAGGGTGTGACGGTCGCCCTGGCACTTGCGGCACTTGTCCTTGCGTCGACAGGACTCCCCAGAGTGTTGGTGAGCTAGGCAGTTTGGACAATATTTATTCACCAGAACTGCTCGGAGTCTCTTCTCGGGAGACAGACGCATAAATCTCTGGCATTTTCGCAGCGCGTGGACTCCTCGGCATACTCGGCATCGGAACGACTCCGTTGCCGGGCGGCTTTGGATTGGCCTTGTTGTTGACGTGGATACATCGTGCTGTTACGTGAAGAAGGTTCAAAAACATAATAAACATTAATTATGCGGCTTTATACGGATGGTCCACAGACCTGTGGATCTAGGATTCTAGTCTACTGGAGATTCTACTTGATGGGAGCAGGATCAGCTTAGAGATAGGTCTCTTGGAGACACCTCGGGCTGTTAACACGTCGACCACTCGGACTCTTTGGTCGTCGCCAGGATAGGTCGTTTGGATTTGACCCAGACGCCAGTCATTAACTGGAAGATTATCTTCTTTAATAATGACTAGATCGTCCCGTTGTAAGTCTGGCGTTGGAGTTTGCCATTTGTTTCTTTTTTGTAGTTCTAAAAGATACTCATGTTTCCAACGGAGACAGAACTGTTGTTGCAAAGCCTTCAAGCGCTGCCAGCGGTTGATGATAAACGTGCCGTTTTCCTTGATATCTGGCTTTGTGGGGAAAAGTAGAGGACCCCCGACTAGAAAACGACCGGTAGTCAGAGCTAAGAGATTAGTAGGATCTTCCGACATTGGAGATATCGGTCTTGAATTCAGGCATGCTTCAACTTTGGATAGGATCGTGGAAATCTCTTCGAAGGTGTAAAGACCATGATAGCGCACTTTATCGAGGGCCATCAGAGTTCATGGGACGAGCTTTTGCCCGAGATATCGCTAGCGGTCAAAACAAGCGTGGCGGACTGAACAGAATTCAGTCCCGTTTTTCTGATGCAGGGTAGGGAACCACGGTTACCCGCAGCCCTGTACGATCAGGTAACTCCGGGGTCCGTTACTAGTACGCTCGACCCTAGGACAAAGGCGGGTAGGCTAAACGAAATTTTTGATATCGTTCGTTGGACTCGATGGTCCTATTACGGAAGCACCAACTATCCAACGCCGCTGAGGGCTTCGCTGCAAAGTTGGCACCCAAATTCGATGGTCGCTATCGGGTCGTCAAGTTCATGTCCCCCATCATCGTGCGCCTAGTGAGGCCAGGCGAACGGAAGAAGAGGGTGGCCAATAACTCGCAGCTGAAGCCGTTCCACCAAGAGATGACCGAAGACGGAGAGGTACCAGACCCGATGGACACGGAAAAGGAGCAGAAGAATTAGTTAAGAGTAGGTGAAGAATAGAAAGTAAATTTCCTAGATTGTGAGCTGCACTGCTAGGGCAGGGAATAGCATAAGCAACGGATAAGTAATAAGTTAGTTGAGGAACCCAGAAGTCGTCACCATAAATGCCGCCGGGGAAGCGACAGTATCGTCGTTGAAGTAAGGGGGGGGGGGGGAGTGTGAGGCAGCCACTAAAGTAGCCACCCCACAGTTTATAATTATAGTTATAGTATATAGGCATTGTATTAGTTATAAGAATGGTTAAGGCAAGATGCCGAAGTATTATAAGTATAGTTAAGGGCAAGGAGCCCCTCATAGCTTAAATTTGAATTTAACCGCCGGCCGCCGCAGCTACCGTGCGCTGTCGATCGGTTACTCAATACCGTCTTCGAGAGCGCAACTTCAATTCGGCGGCGAAGAGCGAGGTGAAGTTGCGATAGCTCGCGGCGAAGTTGAGCGGCCGAGGCAAGCGCATGGCTCGCTTGTGAGCGTGCCGGCAACTTTGGAAGAAACATTAAGGGTGAGTAGACGTGCGTCGCGAGAAGAAAAATCAGAGAGTGCATAGCGGAGCGCTAGGGCTTCAAAACAGTGCGGCAGGGCGTTAGTTCATGAGATGCAATAGGATAATGTTAAACAATAAATGAATAAGAGTGCATATGCCGTGATTATGGAAAGAAAACTTGCTAGATCTTTATTCTCCGGTAACCCGGCTTGTTCTAACATCGGAATTAGCCGATGTTCAACCTAGCCTAGAGTAGGAGCATGTGGTACGGGACTATAGCCCAGGAGTGGGTATTACTGGTTAGCGTTTGGGTAGTGGAGTTGGTACGAGGCCACGGCCCGACAGTGTAATTGGTACGAGGCCACGGCCCGATAGTGCAGTTGGTGCGAGGCCACGGCCCGCTAGTGTAGTTGGTGCGAGGCCACGGCCCGATAGTGTAGTTGGTGCGAGGCCACGGCCCGAAGGAATAGCTGGTGCGCGGCCACGGCCCGATAGTGTAGGCGTGTAGAAGTAAAGCTAGGCTTGGTTTGGTCAAAATACCCACTCCTCCTCCCCTTAAACCCTCTTTCCCAGCGAATTTATAAATGTCTTGTAACTCGCTGGACCTGGTAAAACTGGTAAGAGTCGTACCCCGGCCAGTAGCTTATTTACAATACATACATAAATACACGTAAATGTATATGGTTTTCTGTAAAAGTTCATATACATATGTAAATTTATATATACATACAGATATGGCGAGTGAGATCGACGAAAAATGTAAAAATACTTCTGAATTTGGACAATTTATTTGATAATTTTAAATGTAAGTTTATTTATCTCTGTCTTACTACAAGCGTGATCGAAATATGTTCGATGTATCTTAAAAGTTATTCTCTATTTTTTTAGGTCATGCTGTGACATATGTGCATATCATTCCTTAAAAGTCATTTCAGTAGATGATATAAAAGAAATCTTACCTAACGTCGGGTAAATATATACTTATGAAAAATAAATATTTTCTTTTATTAATTATTTGTCTTTTCTTTGACTATAGATTTGTCGGATTATATTATAACTTGCCTTACAACCAAACGGCTGTTATACAGGGGAAGAAAAATAGGAAAACATTGTCAGGTGCGCAGAAAAAATTTTATTCTGCGGTTAATAACGATATGCAGTTATGAACATAAAATTAATGAATTAATTAATAAAAACTATTAGTACACTCTTGAAATTGATACTGTCTATGCCACAAAATCTTCTAATTTGACAGCTTCAATTACTTTTGTGAAAAATTAAATATAAGAAAATGTCAAAAAACAATATGTTACATTTTAAATGTAAAAAAATCTGAACACTAGAATTTTTGTTTCAACATTTAAAATATGACGATAATAAGCCTACACATAATGACCAGTTACAATGTATAATTAATAACTGTAATCAATTATTTACTCATTTTTCGAAATTTTAAAAACATATGTGTAGATTACATACAAATTCGATCAAAGTCCGAGGACCAAAGTCCATAGAAAATATTAAAGAAAATGAAAATGTTTAAGTTTTGAAGTATGTGTAAAAGAAACAAGTAAGAAGTTCTAGTCAGGAGCTCCCGACTAGCAGATAGTCGGAACCCTCTTCTTCCAACATCAAATGCAGCTCGCGCTACGCGCTCGTTTGCTTTAGTAGTAATAAAGATAAATTAAAAAAAAAAATGTTCCTTTGGCAGGATTCGAACTCGCAACTAACTACTTGCCGCCTCTACTCAGCAGCTACACCAATAATTGAGTTTTAATGAGAAAAAAAAACGAATTAAAATAGCACAGAAAACAATCCAATTGCAATTGTAATGCAATATTCTATCAACAGAATTCAAAGCATACGTGTGTACATG
>NW_026996728.1:0-3172 GCF_035044405.1 Drosophila montana
ATACGTCTTCAAGCTTGTATATGCACAGTGCATGCACTTACATATGCATAAAGATAAGGCCCGAGTAGATTTAGTTATATGTTATATCTGTTTAAAAAAACACAAAAAACAATTGTAGTACTTACATACATATTCAGCTCCTCGTAGAAAGGCCTTGCCACGGTGATTTTTTTGATTAGATTTTATTTTTTTTGTGTGATTTTTATGGCTGTTGGAAAGGACGGTGTTGTTTTTTTTTTCATGTTGCACTGTGGAGGGGCATAGTAATGACGCCAATAATGTTGAACTTTATTCTAAATACGGTTGCACTTCAAACCAACACAACTTTTATGGCACCATTTGCACATGCAATACCACAAAACAAAACCACCTCACTTGCCCTATAAACTCTATAAGGCTTTTAAACAGAAAAAAATTGAAAAAAAATTAACTAAATCGTGGTGACGACGACGGCGGCTGCGATCCTCGATTACCCAGGAAGATCCGCTCGGCTTTTGTCGTAGTCGACAGTTTCAGTAGAAATGAGATGGGCGTTCCGCACTAGCTGGAGCTTTTATCTTTCTCTGCGAGGGCAGCTCAAGTTGGTGCTGCGCGTGTTTTGCGGGAGCCCGTCTACCATGGGCTCTTTTTTTTTATTTTTGACCCCAGGTAGTGAGGTCTGGCTCGGATTAAGCAGGATGCGCCGGATGCCGGCGGATAAGCAGGATGCGGACTGGCAATTTTGCCGGAGACTTTTGAGTCAAGGCGGCCATCTTTATAGTTGTGCCCTCAACTTTGCTTGGATTGATTATTTTATTAGTTCTTTGTAGCGAACACTGCGCTATTTGGCCCGTGTAACGTTTACTAGTTTTTACTTATTACGTGGGCTGGGTGAACTCGCGACTTGATTTTTGTTGGGCGATAATTCTGACCCCGTAACAGGCTCGGTTGACCGATTGCGCGAAAAGAAGGCCGCATTCAGCGGCATTTTTGGGGAAGTTGGGATGAAGTTGTCTGCGGTCTGGGTTCATCCCGCTGCAACTCATTATCCGAAGCTTGAAGAGCAAGTCGGGAATACTCTTCATAGTGACTTTCGGAACCAAAAGAAACTTTCTGGTGCAACTTGCGACGTTTAGCAGTATAGCAATATGAGTCTGGGCAAAAGGTGGCAAAGGTTCTATTAGACATGCTGCCAAAGCTCACATGCATAATTATATGTTGCCAGCAACAACGAACTGAGACGAAATTATTAGCAGGAATTAGCCAATATATTAAAAATCTTCTAGCTGATAATAACACTTGCCAAGTTGTTTTGAAATGGCTTTTAATGAATTGGGGGCTAAGTCTCGCATTGTAATTGTGACAAAATTTGCTAAGCGAAAAATTGCGACGATATACTTCCTGGCCTTCTTTGAACGAGACCGGCTTGCAACGCAATTTATATTGTGCGACATTGCGATCATAGGCTTGGCGAATATTGACTTGTATGTCTTTTCGCAATAGCGCCAAGTTATTTGCTTGGGTCAGGGAGATCACCAGTCCTTCAAGTAGCGACAATCTTCACAGCAAATTGTAATCGGATCCATGCGTTATGATATCTAGCACAAAAATTGCACGATACGGCAAACATCCGATGGACTGATGCAAGGACGATCTAAGCGAGCATGAAATGCTCGTGAGGTGTGAATCCCACTCAGTTTGGTCGTTCTTAAGATAGGAGCGAATATGGGCTAGCATCGAGCCGTTTACCCGCTCAGCGGTATTACTTTGTGGGGAGTATAAAGCAGTATACACATGCTTAATACCCACTGAAAATGGTTTCAGGCAAGCCAAAACTGTGAAATTGTTTCAATCGATTTTCGCAGACCCATAACCTCCAACAGAATTTTCCTTGAACTTCCACACCGGTGGTATGTTCGGTACGTATATACAGGAACTTGTCCACAATTTTGACATCCGGAAATCGGGCTTTATTCTCGCTATACCACGTTTTGAATGCAGTGTACGTATTTTCGAGAAAGGCAGCTGAATCGAGATTTATCACAGGGCCCATATGCAACTCTGCGATATCATTTTCATAAAACCGTGATAAAACATCAGGGACAAAATATTCTTTTCCCTTGCAATGAGAAATGGCGAATTTAAATTGCTGCTGGCGGAAACGTTCCCGTTTGGTAACGCTATAGTTACGCTAACTACGGCTCATTTGGACATTTGGACATGAAAGCAAGTGGATTTAATCGTTGTCTTCGGAAAGCTGCACTAAAACTGCACCAATGCCAAAATCGCTGGCATCGTTGGGTAAACACAATTTTTTCATGAAATTGTGATTTGTTAGAACAGGGGCCGAGGTTAAAACAGTTTTAATCTTGTTCATGGCTTCCTGAGCTTCGGGTGTCCACGCAAACTTAATTTTAGTGGATAAAACATCCGTGATAGGACACATGAGATTGGCGAAGCTGCGAACTTTGTTGCATAGTGTTGCTAGTTTCTTTCTACTTTGAATATGTATGTACATTTGCGCGCCTAAAAATGAGTAAGTATGCGCATAAGTATGATTACGTACGTAATTATATTCATATGCAAAGTAGAGAGAAGCTAATATATGTATACTAGCGGGTATAACCCGGCCTTGCCCGTGGCACGTATGTTATAAGATCAAAAAAGCTTTGAAAATGATTTTAAAACTGATCGGACGGGAATCAAACAACTTTTATGCAAATCGGAAAACTCTTAAAATTCACCAAAAAAATCTTTGAAATGCATTTTCCACCGAAGGAGTTTAGATTTTGCAAAAAGTGTGAAACACGTCTCAAATGATTTTTCGTATAGATCTTTGGAAATAAATTTGAACACAAAACGTCACCCACCAAATCTTTGACCTCCATTTCCACCAAGGAGGAATGGATTTTCCTAAAAGTGTGAAACACCCCTCAAATGAATTTGCACAAAGATCTTTGAAAATAAGTTTGAGGCCAATCCGATGGTAAACAAAAAAGTGACATACAAACGTTTTTCGCGATTTTTCCACACTTGCGGGTGGAATTTCCCGAAACCCCGTCTTAACGTGCACCTAAATCACAAAAGGTAGCTACAGCGAAAATTTCAGCTTCCTAGCTCTTACGGTTTGGGCTGTGCGTTGATCACCAATCAGTCAGTCAGTCAGTCAGGACAAACAGTTTTATATTTAGAG
>NW_026996729.1:0-1210 GCF_035044405.1 Drosophila montana
ATATATATGTAATATAAAATTTGTTACGAAATTTTGTCCTTGCTTTTTTTATGTACACACATAAAAAACAGGGACAACATTTCGTAAGGTATTATCGTGTACCTTTGTATGCCTGTATACACACATGTGGTATGTACATACTAAGTACGCATGTCTCCCACTAATTAAAATTTCAATAAAATGTTTACTTACTCTGCGACCACATCAGTAAATATTTTTTTGGTGTCGTTATTTTGATTATTTTCTTCTTATTTTTAATTTCGCTCAGGGCACTGATTTTTTCCATCTCATGGCCCTGCGGACCATGATCATGCACGATATTTTCCAATTTGGAATGAACACGAGACTTATCTACGCTAAAATACACTCTGGCTCTACAGCCTACGACACGGCACATGTATGTCGTGTCACCTAGCTGGAATACCTTGTTTTTGACATAAATTTGTTGCTCAATGAGAGTGAACAACAATTATAAACAGCCTGCACGACTTCCTTCTTTTAGTTCAAATTCAATATTTGAGTAATTCATATTTTTTTGTTTTGTTGTCCCACAATTATCTGCACAGTTTCAGCAAGCGAAATCTAATGATATCAGCGTTTGTGTATCAGCGTTTATATCGAAGATCAGTGCAATACAGCACATTTTTGGCACGCGCCAATGAAAATTTGACTTTCCACTAACTATACAATGCATAGACATGTCAAACAGCGGAATAATCGGGTACCGATGAATAGTCAACGACTGAGCCCCATGGGTGACCGCGACCATTTTAGTGTGCCCAGACAAAGTAAGACTGCTGAGAGTGGCAGCCGAACGCCGACCTTGAAAGCCGAACGTTCAGTATGAAGCCGCATCTCGCTCAGCGCACAACGTCACTGCGGCTGATGCCTTTTCATAATATACATACATATGTGTGTATGCATGTGCAGAGTGTGCCTCGCTCTCACTTATTGACTTGCGCACTTGTGTGCATCTCCTTCTCCCTGCATAGCTTCTCAAAATCCCCGAGATCTACAAACATACATATGTTTGTGTTGTGTGGATGTTCGCACAAGTAGATCGCGGCGTTTGTCGCGAGCCAGAAATTGTTTCTTCAATTGTGTGCTTTTTGTGCCTGTGGCACACACATTAAAATGCTCTATCATGTATTTCTTCGTCCAGTCAGGCATAATGAGAAGAATCTGATATATTTATATTTATTGAAAACTT
>NW_026996730.1:0-1571 GCF_035044405.1 Drosophila montana
AAATGACCTAAATGATATATTTATATTATATATTCTAATATGTTTGTTTATTGCGAGTATCATGGCTAAACGTTCCCGTTCGGTAACGCTATAGTTACGCTAACTACGGCTCATTTGGACATTTGGACATGAAAGCAATTGGGTTTTATTCGTTGTCTTCAGAAAGCTGCACTAAAACTGCACCAATGCCAAAATCGATGGCATCGTTGGGTAAACACAATTTTTTCATGAAATTGTGATTTGTTAGAACAGGGGCCGAGGTTAAAACAGTTTTAATCTTGTTCATGGCTTCCTGAGCTTCGGGTGTCCACGCAAACTTAATTTTAGTGGATAAAACATCCGTGATACGACACGTGAGATTGGCGAAGCTGCGAATAAACCGGCGGTACCATCCACAGACTCCGAGGAATCCTCGAACTTGTTTTAAATTCTTTATAGGAGGCCGATGACAATGCACGAAATTTTGGACGGATCAGTGCAAATTCCGCCGCTACCTATAACGTAACCTAAATAGTTTATGCTGGTGGGACACAATTGACTTTTGGACACGTTTAAAGTAAGATTGGCTGTGCGGAGATGCTCAGCTAGGCGAACTAACACTGCCAGGTGGGAAGAAAAATCTTCTAAGACGATACACAGGTCTTCTAAATATGCAAAGACGCAGTGTTTTAGGTCTGGCGGGATAATCTCATTCATCAGACGACACATTGTGAAAGCGGCAATGCAGAGGCATTACTTTAAACTGGTAGAGAGGACGACCAGGGACGGTAAAAGTGGTTAAATGGTTTGATTTCGGGCTAAGCTGAAAACTAAATACTGTACACCAAAGGGATATGTAGCAACTAATATAGTTATTTTCAGCCTACTATATTTATTCCAATCTTGGCATTAATAAGTTTCACTTAGCTTCCTCTTTATATACAAAGTGCACTATGTTAAATCGGGGCCTTAAAAGAAACCATCGGTTGATAAGTAGGTTCTAGTAAAGAAAACTTTTTGTTTATTAAGATATCTTAATCAAACTAGGAATTAAACTATTAAAAACATTGTTGCTCTATATAAAATCAGGGACTTCGGAACGATCGGTTGATAAGTATGTTCTTGAAAAGAAAACTTAGATTTATTAATAAATCTTGATCAAACTAGGAATTTATACACTGCGCGTCATCAGATTAGCGCCCCCCTTTACAATTTTAGTAATTGTTCAATATTGTAAAACCATTTCAACTATACCCTCCACATTTTTGTCCATTTGGCTCTTATCAATTCTTAAAAAAAAAAAAAGAGTGGCTTTTCTAACATTCAAGGTAATATTTTTATTAATTTTTAAGTAATACTATTCACAAAAACCTAACGAAAGTTTGGTCATCAAGACAAAATATTTGGTCAACAATAGTGGTTTTTATGGCATAGCGACATAGCTCCGCCGACATATCTCCGCGCGGAGATATGTCGTTTGTAGAGCCGCGGAGATATGACGTTTAAAAACGACATAGCTCCGCCGTTGATCATGGCGAGATTATGTCGTTTTGAAGCGACAAAGCTCCGCCGCTCTAAAAACGACAATTCCG
>NW_026996731.1:0-1105 GCF_035044405.1 Drosophila montana
CGCGGAGATATGACGTTTAAAAACGACATAGCTCCGCCGTTGATCATGGCGAGATTATGTCGTTTTAATACGACATATTTCCGCGGCTCTACAAAGGACATATCTCCGCGCGGAGGGTAAAATGGAACCAACAAGCATAACAATTCATGTTGGGATGCAACTTTTTCAAAGCGTTGCGCATCGCTTTTTCATAATCAGAAATAAATGTTGCACCATTTAAGCAGCAAATGTTGGAGTCTATATATGTAAAAAAAATGCTGAAAGCAGAGCTCCGTTTTTCGCGTCATTAAAACAAATATAAATGGGGTTGTCTAAATAATAATAAAATTTAAATTTATAAACTAAATTAAACAAAAAAAAAAGGTACCACTGCATGTGTTTAATGTAAATTATTAAAAGTTGCTTGAAGTCCCCGAAAGGGCATACTTTGAATGTAGCATCAGTTAACAATGCCTATTGTGCTCCTGAATATTAGATTGCATCAAAGCAATTATCTTGTCTGAAGCAAGTATGCAGTACGCAAAAGAACTCGATAAGTACAATTTTGTGGAGTATTTTCATGGGTCATGCCAAAAATGCTCATGACATTTTTGTCTTCAAACGGCCTCTGGACAAGTTGGAGATTTTGGCAAGAAGGGCTTTCTTTGCAGAGTGCGTTTAACAGTGTCATAGTTTATTTCAATATCCTCTTCTCCTTTAGTTTTCCTAACTGATTAAACAAAGAAATAGAATGCAGTATATTAAAATAAAATTTTCATTACACTATGTCACAGCAAAAATGAGGTAAGGCTGTAAACTTACTTTTTTTTAAGTAGATTGAGGGCCCAAATAAAGTATATAATTTCTTTTATGGTAAACTTTTTGATTAATTAAAACTTTTAAAGATCCAGCCTTAACGCAGACAAAAGCCCAACTTTGTTGCATAGTGTTGCTAGTTTCTTTCTACTTTGAATATGTATGTACATTTGCGTGCCTAAAAATGAGTAAGTATACGCATAAGTATGATTACGTACGTTATTATATTCATATGCAAAGTAGAGAGAAGCTAATATATGCATATATATATGTAATATAAAATTTGATACGAAATTTTGTCCTTGCTTTT